>NW_006994758.1:304672-305181 GCF_000164805.1 Carlito syrichta
CGGGAGCAGCCACTACACTCCAGTCTGGGCGACAGAGTGAGACTCCAACTAAAAAGAAAAAAAAGAATAGAGTATATTTAAGAGGTACAAAGGATGTTCATTCAAAATGATTAACAAAAACTAACCTGTCACCTTACGAAGTTACCCTTTTGTGAGTGCTGCAAGAACATTTAAGGATCTCAGCAAATTTCAAGTATACAGTATAGTATTAACTATAGTCACTATTCATCTTAAAATAAACTTTGTACTTTTTTTATTGTTTTTTTTTTTGAGTTGGAGTCTTACTCTGTCACCCAGACTGGAGTGCAGTGGCTCATTCCCAGCCACTGCAGCCTCGACCTGCTGGACTCTGGCCATCCTTCCGCCTTGGCCTTCCAAGCAGCCGGAACTGCAGGGGCACACTACCACGCCTGGCTAGGTTTTTTATTTTATTGTAGAGATGAGGTCTCGCCAAGTTGCCCAGGCGGGTCTCGAACCCGCAGGCTCAGGCATTCCACTCACCTCAGCCT
>NW_006994758.1:305871-309958 GCF_000164805.1 Carlito syrichta
CCTCGACCTGCTGGGCTCCAGCGATCCTTCCGCCTCAGCCTTCCAAGTAGCTGGAACTACAGGCATGCGCTACCACACCCAGCTAATTTTTGATTTATTATAGAGATGAGGTCTCGCCAAGTTCCCCAGGCGGGTCTCGAACCCTGTGGGCTCAGGCAATCCACTCACCTCGGCTTCCCAAAGCACTGGGATTACAGCCTGAGCCACCGAGCCCGGCCTGTACTCCATTTTTGAGTTTGACTTTTTTAGACTCTGTACGAGTGATATCACTAGTATTTGTCTTTCTGTATCTGGCTTGTTTTCACTTAGCATAATGTTCTCCAGGTTCATCCATGTTGCAGATGGCAGAATTTCCTTTTTTTTCTTTTTTTTGTGTTGGAGTCTCACTCTGTCAGCTAGGCTGGAGTGCAGTGGCATGCTCACAGCCCTTGCAGCCTCAACCTGCTGAGCTCAGGTGATCCTTCCACCTCAGCCTTCCAAGTAGCTGGAACTACAGGCATGCACCACCATGCCAGGCTAATTTTTGTGATTTATTGTAGAGATGAGGTCTCACCAAGTTTCCCAGGCTGGTCTCAAAACCCTGGGCTCAGGCAATCCATTCGCCTCGGCCTCCCAAAGTGCTGGGATTACAGGCTTGAGCCAACATGTCTGACCAGAATTTCCTTTTTTAAGGCTGAATAATATTCCACTGTGTACATACACCACACTTACTTCATCTGTCATAGACATAAAAGTCTGGGGGCCCAGCAATAGATAAGACATTTCTTTCCCTCCGGAATCATATACTGGTGAAATCTACATACAATAAAACTAAAAAATTGCAAAATGCAACATTAGGGAGTGGGAAGCATTAAAAAGGAAAATAAAGCAGGGTAGGAGTGGAGTGATGGGATGTGGCATATCTAGTGTGGTAATAGCACCACCATGGTGCTCTAGCTACCTTGCACGTCTCCACATAGGCCACGTAGGTAAGCTGATCTAAGTCTTGGCAGAACGTCCTGTTATCCTCGGAACACAGAGTACGGGAGGTTGTGAGGAGCTGCCACAAGGCCATTTCCCACTCACCTCCCTGTCTACCAAGGAGGCTGTTAGGAGACAGTTTCTCCTTGCCTCTTGTGGTTCTAGTGAGGTCTGAAGCTTTACCCCTCCCAATTCAGAGCTTCCAACGGCTTCACTTCAGCATGAAATTAGCTCCTCGGCGACAGGGTGTCCTGCCCTCCGTGGCGCGGTCATCTCGTCCCTTTTGTTTTGGTGTTGCTCGGCGCAAGGGACATGAGCTGGATTCTGTGGCTATCCTTGCTCTCGCTGTCTATGTGAGTAACATCTCAATGTAACTCAGGCTCATTTCTTTACGAGCCAAATCTGTCAGCCTTCCTTTGCCTTGATATCTGGAGGAGGAGAATTACAGGCAGAAGGAAAGGCAAATTAAGTGCAGAGCCCTGAAGTGGGAGCTTGCTCGGTGTGTAAGGAACAGCAAGATGGTCAGTGAGGTCAGTGGTAGGAGTTGCGGTCAGAGAGGTCCCGTAGGGCCTCGTGGGCTACGGAGAGGACTTGGGCTTTCTGAGAGATGAGAGCCATGACAGGGCTCCAAGCAGAAGAGGGCCATGAGCTGACTTGGGTTGTAACAGGATCTCTCTGGCTGCTGTGAGGACAGACTGAGGGGAGGAGGTGAGGATGGCAGTAGTGAGGAGGCCGCCTCAGAAGTCCAGGCCAGTGATGGTGGTGGCGGCGGCAGTGGATGTGGAGACGAGAGGTCAGGTTCTGGTATATTCCGAAGGTAGAAGCTGGAACTGACAGGTTGTGCTGACAGATCAAATGAAGGGGGAGGTGGGGTGAGAAAAGGTACTTGTTAGGAATCCACACTAGAAGGGCTCACCCAAAGTAATCTGGCAGTTGGTGTTATTTTTAAATTTAATTACATTTTTTGTTTGTTTTCTTGTAGAGACGAGGTCTCACCATGTTGCCCAGTCGGGTCTCGAACTCCTAGGCTCAAGCAATCATCCTGCCTCGGCCTCCCAAGTGCTGGGATTACAGGTGTGAGCTGCCATGCCCGGACGCAGTTGGTATTAGTGCAGTAGTTTAAAGGAGGAATTCTGCAGCCAGGTAGCCTAGGTGTGACTCCAGCTCTGTTGCTTATTGGCTATGTGATCTTGGGCAGGTCACTTCATCTCTGCCTTCATTTCCTCATCTGTGACACGGGATGATAATAGTGTCAACTCCATAGGGCTGTTGTGATGATTAAATATGGTTTTGTATTTATGTAAGTGCTAGAAGAGAATCTGGCACAAAGTGCTTGTTATTTATTAGCAACATTACTATAGGATTGAGGAACGGTGTCAGCGAAACCAGTGAAGTGAGTGCATTCTAGATTTCGGGAACAGTTTGTACACTCATCGAAGGATGTGACAGGAAGCCCAAGTGGCTGGAACATATCCTGATGGCACGAGAGCACCAAGGGACAAGGCTGGAGAGGAGGTCCAGGAAGATCCGCCTCTCATGGTAGCTAGAAGCCACTGCAGACTTCAGGGTAGATTTAGCAGTCCTGGAGGTCACAAGAGAGACAGGAGTGGCAATAGATTTGGGATTTAATGCCAGGGACATTTAGTCACAGGAGAGAGACGAAGCACTATTGTCAGCATTGATGGCTGGTTACCAGGGGTTGGTGGTTTCTGGTGTCTAGGATAAGAAACAGTCTACCTGGACTTCCTGCCTGAGTCCCAGTGCTAGTTGTGATATTTTTTACACCAGTGGCCTTGGGCGTTGAACCCTCTAGGGTTCACTTTCCTCATCTTCAAACTGGGCCTGAATGTCATACCTACTTCATTAGGTTTGTGACAATACATGATGAGATCAGTGTCGTAAGCACTCAGGAAATGCAGGTGTCACCACAACCAGGTGGGGTCAAGCAAGGGTGGTTTGACATTTGGAAAACATGAGGCCGGGCTTGGTGGCTCAGCCTGTAATCTCAGCACTTTGGGAGGCTGAGGTGAGTGGTTTGCCTGAGCCCGCGAAAGCGAGACCCACGTGGGCAAGTTGGTGAGACCTCGTCTCTACAATCAGTCAAAAATTAGCCGGGCATGGTAGCGCACACCAGTAGTTCCGGCTACTTGGAAGACTGAGGCAGAAGGATCACCAGAGCCCAGCAGAATGAGGCTGCAGTGGCCAGGAGCATGCCAATGCACTCCAGTCTGGGCAACAGAGTGAGACTACAACTCAAAACAAAAAAAAGAAAAAAACATGAGATGTGGTTCAACAATTAACAGGAAAAAAATGAGAATCAAGGCTATACCCATTTAGGCTATAACACTTGTGACTGTGATATCAAAGCCAGGCACCAATCTCTCCCAGACCCATGGTCTAGCCCTGAATAGCTCTCACTAGGCAAGTCGAATTGAGAGGTTTTTTTTTTTTTGAGTTGGAGGTCTCACTCCATTGCCCAGACTGGAGTGCAGTGGCACGATCACTGCTTATTGCAGTCTCAACCTCCTGAGTTCAGGTGTTCCTTCCACCTTCAGCTTCCTGAGTAGCTAGGACTACAAGCATATGCCAACACCCAGCTAAATTTTTGATTTTTTATAGAGACAGGGTCTCACTATGTTGCCCAGGTTGGTCTCAAACTCCTGGGCTCAAGCAATTCTCCCATCTTGACCTCCCAACCTCCCAAAGTGCTGATATTACAGGTGTGAGCCACCACGCCTAGCTAAATTGAGCTCTTAAGACCAGAGTGGGCTGGGCACGGTGGCTCAAGCCCATAATCCCAGCACTTTGGGAAGCCAGAGCGAGGGGATTTCCTGAGAACACAGGTTCGAGAACAGCCTGGGCAACTTGGTGAGACCTCATCCCTACAACAAATCAAAAAATTAGTCTGATGTGGTAGCTCACACCTGTAGTTCTGGCTACGTGGAGGACTGAGGTGGAAGGATCGCTGGAGCCCAACAGGTCAACACTGAGGTGACTGTGAGCCTGCCACTGCACTCCAGCCTGAGCAACGGAGTGAGATTCCAACTCAAAAAAAAGCCAGGCTCAGTAGCTCAGCCTGTAATCCCGCGCTTTGGGAGGCTGAGGTGAGTGGATTGCCTGAGCCCGC
>NW_006994758.1:310101-313498 GCF_000164805.1 Carlito syrichta
GTAATTCCGGCTCCTTGGAAGGCTGAGGCGGAAGGATCGCCGGAGCCCAGCAAGTCGAGGTTGCGGTGGCCAGGAGTGGCCACTGCACTCTAGTCTGGACAACAGAGTGAGACTCCAACTCAAAACAAAAAAATTAAAAAAATTTTAAAAAAGACCAGAGTAACCCTAGTCCTACCCCTGTAATGTGATTTCTGCCTGCTCTGAGTCCATTGCTGACGAGTCTCACTGGACACCTCATCCTCATACTCTGCAATTCATGGATTTGTGTATCTAGCTCCTTTTCATTCCGGTTCCAGCTCGAGTTTTTCATATCCATCCCTCTGGCAACACTAACCAAACTACTATTTTATTTATGGTAAGTGCCACTTTTCTTGAATTATTTTCCAGTTTGTCTTGGCAGTTAGGATGACAGCTCCGTGAGAGCGGGGACCATTTTGTCTGAATTCCCGTTTCCCCACTGCCTGGCACCTAGAGGGGCTGAAGAACTGTCTGTTGGAAGGCTGACTTGCTATTTCAGGCTGCTGGGGGCTGCTCAAGCAGTCTGTGGCAGCTGCTTCCAATTGCAGAAATCTCATTTCTGACTTAGGCCATGGAGATTTGTCACCATGAAGACTTTGGGGGTTGTGAGAACTTTGGCCTCAAAGGCAAATATTTTCCATTGGGAAATGGTGACTTTTTTTTTTTTTTTTTTTTTAGTTGGAGTCTCACTCTGTCACCCAGGCAGGAGGGCAGTGGCACTTTCACGGCCACCACAGCCTCGACCTGCTGGGCTCAGGCGATCCTTCTGCCTCAGCCTTCCAAGTAACTGGAAGTACAGGTGCATGCCACCATGCCCAGCTTATTTTTTGATTTACTGTAGAGACGAGGTCTTGCCAAGTTGCCCAGGCTGGTCTCGAACCCCTGGGCTCAGGCAATCCTCTCACCTCAGCCTCCCAAAGTCCTGGGATTATAGGAGTGAGCCACCGCGCCTGACTGAAAATGGTGATATTTAAGTTAGGATCTCATGTCCCAACCCTTACTTGCCCTATTTAGGAAGACGTTTCAGGGATGAGATAAGTAAATGAGGATTCAGTGTCTCCGATTACACCTCAGCCCATGGCTTCTCCCATTTTGCTGTCTGGCTTTAATTCTCAGCAGGCCCCTGTCGCCCCAAACCACCTAGGCTTTCCCTCAAATCATACTCCACTTCATTCCCTAAAGTTGGGGCCCAACTTCAGATTTTATTTCAGCCTGTGGTAGTAATAAAAAGCAAACAGCCTGCGGTCCAGTGTTTCCTTAGCATTTCTAAAGTCTGGGAGCCAAATAGGCAGGAGGCACAAGAAGGAAGGAGGAATCTGGAAAAGACATGGCCCCTGCCTGTTTCTTCCACAATTAGAGTCAGTATTATGACGAGTTTTATCTTCAGACAGCTCAGGCTTGCTTGTCTTTCTGTCCAATACTGTTTTTATTGTTCATTTAGCTGGGACCTTCAACCATCATGGACAGTAAAATAGCCTGGATCCTGTTACAGTGAATGGGACTTGTGGTCCTCCATGGGCTTGAGCTTCTTTTCTAATGTTATGATTGTAACCAGGGCCACAACCTCCAGGAGCTGCTTCTGGTGAGGTGATACCCTTGTGCCTAAGACGTTCCTTTCCCCCATCCACTAACCGCCATTCATGCAAATAAATTTGCCTCTTTCTCACAACAAACAGTGCCTTCTGTCATCAGTTTGTTGTTCAAATCCCATTTTTAATCTAATAAGAACATGTACTTTTTTTTTTTTTTTTTGAGTTGGCGTCTCACTCTGTCACCCAGGCTGGAGTGCAGTGGCTGCTCCCAGCCACCGCAGCCTCGACCTGCTGGGCTCCAGCGATCCTTCCACCTCAGCCTTCCGAGTAGCCGGAATTACAGGCATGCGCTACCACGCCCGGCTGATTTTTTTTTTTTTTTTTTTTTTAATTGTAAAAATGAGGTCTCACTGCCCAGGCGGGTCTCGAACCTGCGGGCTCAAACAATCCACTCACCTCAGCCTCCCAAAGGCGCGGGGTTACAGGCTGAGCCACCGAGCCTGGCAAGAACATGTACTTTTTTTTTTAAGCAGGAGTCTCACTCTGTCACCCAGACTGGTGTGTAATGGCATGCTCACAGCCACCGCAGCCTCGGCCTGCTGGGCTCAGGCGATCCTTCCACCTCAGTTTTCCAAGTAGCTGGAAGTACAGGTGCATGCCACCACACCCAGCTAATTTTTTTTTTTTAATTGTAGAGACGAGGTCTCGCCAAGTTGCCCAGGCTGGTCTTAAACCCCTGGACTCAGAGACTTTGCCTCTGCCTCCCAAAGTGCTGGGGTTACAGGTGTGAGCCACCATGCCTGGCTAAAAATGATTTTTTAAAAGCTAGCAATAGGACCAGGCTACTCAGGAGCTGAGGTGGAAGGATCACTTGAGTCTGGGAGTTCAAAGCTGCAGTGAGCTGTGGGCGCACCACTGCACTTCAGCCTAGGCAACAGAGCAAGATCCTGTCTCAAAAAAAAAAAAAAAAAAGCCTGACAACAGTAAATCCATGTTATGAACCTTAAGGACAATGAAGTTGTTAAAGTCCCTGAAAATGGCTAGAACAATTTTTTTTTGAGTTAGAGTCTCACTCTGATGCCCAGGCTGGAGGGCAGTGGCATGCTCATGGCCACCGCAGCCTTGACCTGCTGGGCTCAGGTGATCATTCCATCTCAGCCTTCCAAGTAGCTGGAACAGGCACGCACTACCATACCTGGCTAATTTTTTTATTTATTGTAGAAATGAGGTCTTGCCAAGTTACCCAGTCTGGTCTTGAACCCCTGGGCTCAGGCAATCCTCTTGCCTCCCAAAGTGCTGGGATTACAGGTGTGAACCACCGCACCTAGCCAATAATTTTTTTTTTTATTGAAAAATACAGAGCACATCACAAATGCAAGAGTTGCCTGTGGTCATTCTAACTCATGACTTCTGCACCAGAACCACCTCTGGCCAGTGGATCTGTTACTGGGAAAAGTTTTGAAAACAAGAGACAATAGATAACATTTAACAGGTATTTTCTCTGTTCCGGATGCTAGTCTAAGCTTTACAAATATTAACTCATTTAGTCCTCACAATAACCTTATGAGACAGTTTTTTTTTCCCAGATGAGGAGACTGAGTCACAGACAGGTTATGTGACTTGCCTGAGACCACAAAGCTCATAGTTGGCAAAGCCTGTGCCAGTGGCCAGGTTACACTGCCTTCTGAAACATACTGCCTCTTGAAATAATAGCAAACATTCACAAAACATGTTATAAACACTTTATGTGCATTAATAATGAATTCATACAACAACCCTATTGCTAGATTTTTTTTTTTTTTTGAATTGGAGTCTCACTCTGTCACCCAGACTGGAGTGCAGTGGCA
>NW_006994758.1:313610-315680 GCF_000164805.1 Carlito syrichta
CGCCAAGTTGCCCAGGCGGGTCTCGAACCCGTGGGCTCAGGCAATCCACTCACCTCAGCCTTCCAAAGTGCAGGATTACAGGTTGAGCCACCGAGCCCGGTGCTAGATTGTTTTATCTAGTATCTTATAGCCTTGTAGGATGAGGTTTTAAGAATAATTTTTGAGACCGGGCTTGGTGGCTCAACCTGTAATCCCAGCACTTTGGGAGGCTGAGGCGAGTGAATTGCCTGAGCCCGCGGGTTCGAGACCTACCCAGACAACTTGGCGAGACCTCATCTCTACAATAAATCAAAAAAATTAGCCAGGCGTGGTAGCACATGCCTGTCCAGCTACTTGGAAGGATTGTCGGAGCCCAGCAGATCGAGACTGTGGTGGCCAGGAGTGTGCTACTGCACTCCAGTCTGGGCGACAGAGTGAGACTCCAACACAAAAAAAAAGTAATACTTTTTGAAATTTTAATATATGAATATGGTAACAACAACTAAAGAATTAATTTCGGGCCAGGCAGGGTGGCTCAAGCCTGTAATCCCAGCACTTTGGGAGGCCAAGGCAAGAGGATTGCTTGAGTCCAGGGGTTCGAGACTAGCCTGGGCAACTTGATGAGACCTCATCTCTGCAATAAATCAAAAAATTAATCAGGCGTGGTGGCACGTGCCTGTAGTCCCAGCTACTTGGAAGACTGAAGTGGGAGGATCGCCTGAGCCCAGCTTGAGGCTGCGGTGGCCGTGTGCGTGGTCATTACACTCTAGCCTAGGCAACAGTGAGATTCTGACTCAGAAAAAAAAAGAATTCCAACAGCAAGAGAGTAAATCAGGCATGTGATGTCTTCCCATCATGTTCATGTTCATTTGAAAGGGTGGGGCTCTGTTGAGGGAGGGTGGAAGTGAATGGGAAAGGCATTTATCAGAGCACCCTTTGGTGAAAAAAGATCATGGAAATAAACTCAATACAGGTCACAGATAGGAAACTAGTTCAATAAAATGTCACCCTTGGGCTTCAGATCTCCTCATCTGTAAAATGGGGATAGTAATAGGACCTACAACATTCAGTTATTAAAATTAAATGGATTGGCTGGGCACAGTGGCTCAGCCTGTAATCCCAGCACTTTGGGAGGCCAAGGCCAGAAGATTGCCTGAGTCCGGGGGTTTGAGACCAGCTTGGACAACTTGGTGAGCCCTCATCTCTACAATAAATCACAAAACCTAGCTGGGCATGGTGGCATGCATTCTGTAGTTCCAGCTACTTGGAAGGCTGAGGTGGAAGGATCACCTGAGCCCAGCAAGTCAAGGCCGCGGTGGCCATGAGCAGTGTGCTACTGCACTCCAGCCTGGGCGACAAGAGTGAGACTCCAACTTTAAAAAAAAATTAAATGGAGTGATACATGTAAATCACTTGACCAGTGCTAATACGCATTACTTGCTCTTGTTAAGGTTACATATTTGTGCAGTGAAATAGAATTTATTCTTTAGCAGTCATGTTACAGAAGAGTAATCTTGTGACTAGACACCAAGAGTTACATGGACAAGGGAGGTGATGAGTTGATACGATACAATGTGATCTATTTTTGTTAGCACACAGAAAAAAGAGTAATGTGTATCCTCATTTCAGATAGCTTTAAAATTGTTCAGTTGATTGTCACAAAAAAATAGTGTGAAAAAAGTTTTGAACATTGTGTCAGTCGGTGTTAAGATCCAGTAGTTTATTGTGATGACATTAAGATGAACCGTTTGCAATGCAGCTTTCAGTTAGGACTTGAAATAGAAATGATCCGGATAGCTTCCTTGGATCCAAACCCCAAAACTTGTCTTGCCTAATTATTTCTTCTGCTTTTAGAAACTCAAGCTCAAGCTTTCTTGGGGGTATCCACGTTCAACCACTCCCAGTCGCACACACACAGCCGACTCTATTCATCCTAGGGGTGTCACTCCAAGTACTGGAGAATTGTTTAGGGGGTCTCTTTATGTGTGATTACTTTTTTGTTGTTGTTGTTTATTTTTTGAGTTGGAGTCTCACTCCATCGCCCAGACTGGAGTGCAGTGGCCGCTCCCTGCCACCGCAGCCTCGACCTGC
>NW_006994758.1:316143-319788 GCF_000164805.1 Carlito syrichta
CACGCCCGGCTAATTTTTTGATTTATTGTAGAGATGAGGTCTCACCAAGTTGCCCGGGCGGGTCTGGCTCAGGCAATCCACTCACCTCAGCCTCCAAGGCGCGAGATTACAGGCTGAGCCACGGAGCCCGGCTGTGTGATTACTTTTTAATTCTACTATTCAAGCTTTGGACAAGACTGTGCTAAAAAGTGACCTACGTCACTCTGAAAAGAAAGCCATGTTTCTTATCTATTTTTTAAAAAGTCATCTGATGTCAGTGTTTTGCAGACTCACCCTTGACCCTCTGGCCCTTGGACATTATCCTTGTATGTGCAAAAAGTGCTATTAGGGAGTGAGTAGAACTCAAGGGGTGGAGCCTCTGTCTCTTCTGGAAGCCACGGTCCCTCAGTGCGCCTGCGAGACTCCCACGCCCTGGGAAGGATTCCTATCGATTCGCTCTGCGCTCGGCAGCTCTTTCTGTTAGCAGGCGGCCATCGTGCCTGGAGTCTGAGAAAGGGAGAAGAGAGCCAGAAGGAGCAAGCGACAGTGGTCTCAGGGCCGCCCCGGGGGCCTCAAGAGCCGGAGGCAGCCCCGGAGGTGGTCCCCGATCCTGGGCTATGCTCTTGGACCTGAGAAGGGAAGGCGGAGGGCGGTGGGGCCAAGATGGGTGGGAAATGTCAAGCAAAGATTGCTAGGCGGGGGAGGGACGTTGCTATGGCGACTGGGGCGGGGCGGTGTCAGGTCTGAATCGCTGCTGTGTGTCACCCGGGCGCTGCCCAGGAAGGGCAGGGCTGGGGTGATGACCATGGTAACAGCCGGGTGGGATTCTGTGACATTCCCAGCGCAAAAACACTCGGTCTCTATGGCAATGGTCGTCTGGCGGAAGGGGCGAAACTAGATTCCTTCTCCTGGGCCGCTGACATTCCAGGCCCTTGTCCTGCAGGCTTCCGCGGGCAGACACGCCAGAGGAGGAGGCCGGGGAATGGCCGCGGTGTGGCAGCAAGTCTTAGCAGTGGACGCGAGGTGAGGCGTGGGGTCGAAGCCCCTGGGAGCGGAACTTACTGTGGTGCATGCGCAATGGCGATAAGTGAGGCTGGGCGGAGAACTTGCCTTATGCGGCTGCGTGGGCATGCCGGAGGTGAGCATGCGCAGTAAGAGGGTGTGGGGGCACGCCCGCAGTGAGATGGCCAGGCTTGAGAGGGTTATAAAGAGCATGTTAGAAAAATGCGGTCAGGTGTGGGCATGCGCAAAGAGGCTGTGGGGGTGGGAGTGCTTATGGAGCTCAGGCTGGTGACATCCTAGCCCCCATGGGTGTTCCCCAGACTTCTCTTACCATCATCACTTCCCTATTCTGACCCCAGCACCACTCTACACTGACCCCTACCATTGCATTACATTAACCTCCATTGTCATGTCAGTCTGACTTGTATCACAATGCTAGACTGACCGCAATTGTCTGCATTGACTCACTTACCCCATACAGACCCCAGCAGAGCTGCAGACTGGCTCCATTTTCTTCATACTGACTTCATTGTTCTTATCACCATGATCATTATTACTACGGACTCACTCCCATTGCAGCACCAGGAGGTCTCCCATCACCACTGCTGATCATTCTTGTCACCCTGACCCCAATCACTGCCACACACCTCATTTTCCTTCCCTATTCCCTGAGCTGATTGAGTCCCTCTGTCCTGTGCCTGCTGCCTGCCCTACCTCCCGACCCCACAGGTACAACGCGTACCGCACACCAACGTTTCCACAGTTTCGGACCCAGTATATTCGCCGGCGCAGCCAGCTGCTGCGGGAGAATGCCAAGGCTGGGCACCCCCCAGCACTGCGTCGGCAGTACCTGAGGCTTCGAGGGCAGCTGTTGGGCCAGCGCTACGGGCCCCTCTCCGAGCCAGGCAGTGCTCGCGCCTATAGCAACAGCATCGTCCGCAGCAGTCGCACTACCCTTGACCGCATGGAGGTGAGCTTCTGGCCACACCTGCCCTCTATGCACACCACCTGCCTCCACACATTCACCCCACAGACTTTTGTCAAGTACCTGCTGTGTGCTGGGCACTGTTCTAAACAGCAGAGGACAAAAAGATATTATGCCAAATAGATATTAAGAGATATTGAAAGATACTAAGTCAATACACAGATAATAAACTTGACAAACAGGTCAATAAACATATAGCCTACTAAGTCTTGAGTATCTGCTGAGCAGGATAAGGGCAGGAGCAGCAGGACCGGTCAAGAAGCCACTGCAGGCAGTGATGGTGGGGATAGGGGACATGGTGAGAAGGGATCTGGTTCTGGGGAGATTTTTTTTTTTTTTGAGTTGGAGTCTCACTCTGTCACCCAGACTGGAGTGCAGTGGCTGCTCCCGGCCACCACAGCCTCGACCTGCTGGGCTCCAGAGATCCTTCCGCTTCAGCCTTCCAAGTAGCTGAAACTACAGGCACACGCTACTACGCCCAGCTCGTGTTAATTTATTGTAGAGATGAGGTCTCACCAAGTTGCCCAGGCGGGTCTCGAACCTGCGAGCTCAGACAATTCACTCACCTCAGCCTCCCAAAGGCACGGGATTACAGGCTGAGCCACCGACCCTGGCTCTGGGTAGATTTTGAAGACTCTGTGCCTCAAAGGTTCTTGAGGTCTGTTTTCAGGATTTGTCCAACCTGACCCTCTCCATTTGCAGGACTTCGAGGATGATCCTCGGGCCCTGGGGACCCGTGGGCACCTCCGTTCTGTTAGCCGCGGTTCCTACCAGTTGCAGGCACAGATGAACCGTGCTGTCTACGAGGACAGGTATGCACCAGAGGCAGCTGTGGGGTGGGGGGTTGTGAGGAAAGGGGCCATGGGGCATGGCAAGCTGAACACTTGCACCTACCTCCTGTCACCCCTCACTTCCTATTGGGGCACAGGCCCCCTGGCAGTGTGGTGCCCACATCGGCGGCAGAGGCAAGTCGGGCCATGGCCGGAGACACATCGCTGAGTGAGAACTATGCCTTTGCGGGCATGTACCATGTTTTCGATCAGCACGTGGATGAGGCAGGTGAGCCATTCAGTGGTGGGTCCCATCACCAAGCATTTGCCCAAACTGTGACAACTACCCCAAGCATCCTTTTTATGAATGCAAGGCCCTGGCACACCTCCAAGGAGAAATTACCATCCATAAGGCCTTTCACATACTGAAAAGGCCTCTGCAAAGTGGTCTGCAAAGTCTTGGCACTTTTTATACTGTAAAGGGCCTCAGAAACTTAAGAGAACACATTGCAGCAGACTGCCTGGGTTCGTGAGTCACTTGGAAGAATCCAAAGCTTTTGCCGATGATAAATCCCTTTGCAGAGGGCAGAGTGGGCTACAGTGTCAAGGGTTTTGCAAATTGCCAAGACCTTGGTGATTATACAGTGCTTGCTTAGACATAGGACCTTTCTCACAAGATTTTTGCAGTCTGCAAAGGAGCTGCTAAGATTTAAAAAACTTTTGGAAGGGGGCTTTCTGGGGTTACATCTCCCTTTATCAGCCTAGGAAACCCTTTTGCTGAGGCCACTGTGCCTTGTGTAGTGGGACCCCAGCCGTAGCACACACATCAGAGCCTTTCTTAAGAAAAGTGCCCAGTGAAGCCGGGCTCGGTGGCTCAGCCTGTAATCCCGCGCCTTTGGGAGGCTGAGG
>NW_006994758.1:320059-326800 GCF_000164805.1 Carlito syrichta
GGAGCGGCCACTGCACTCCAGTCTGGGCGACAGAGTGAGACTCCAACTCAAAAAAAAGTGCCCAGTGAGTGTGCTGACTCCCACAAATGACTCTTTGACATTGCAGTCCCAAGGGTGCGCTTCGCCAATGATGACCGGCACCGCCTGGCCTGCTGCTCCCTCGATGGCAGCATCTCCCTGTGCCAGCTGGTGCCCGCCCCACCCACCGTGCTCCGCGTGCTGCGGGGCCACACCCGCGGCGTCTCTGACTTCGCCTGGTCCCTCTCCAATGACATCCTCGTGTCCACCTCACTCGATGCCACCATGCGCATCTGGGCCTCTGAGGACGGCCGCTGCATCCGGGAGATCCCTGACCCTGATGGCGCTGAACTGCTCTGCTGCACCTTCCAGCCCGTCAACAACAACCTCACTGTGGTCAGGCTCCAGGGTGCCCGCTCACCAAGGGCGGGCATGCCGGGTCAGGAGGGCTGCCTGAGGGAATCAGAGTGTAAGGGGGGATGGCCTAGGGTGTCTGGGACCTCGCAGTCCCATCACAGCAGTCCTACTGTGGTCAGACCCAAAGGGAAACAGGCCAGAGGATGTGGGAGTGTAATTCTTGGTCTGGGATAGCCTTGCTCTCCCAGGGTAGACTCCAGGAGGTACCAGTCGAGGCCAGGGTCCTGACTCTGAGACCCCTTAGGTCCTATCAGCCACAGTCCTACAGCTTTCCAGCTGCAGGGGCTACTGCTGGGGAGTAGAATGATGAGGTTGAGCCTCAGCTGGTCTATTAGCAGCAGCTTCACCGTGGTCAGACTTCAGAAAAGATTGATCAGAAAGCAGGAGAAAGGCCAGACGTGGTAGCTCACACCTATATTCCCAGTACTTTGGGAGGCCGAGGTGAGAGGGTTTCCTGAGCCCACGGGTTTGAGACCAGCCTGGGCAACTCGGCAAGATCTCATCTCTACAATAAGTCAAAAAATTAGCCAGGTGCGGTGGCATGTGCCTGTAGTTCCAGCTACTGGGAAGGCTGAGGTGGAAGGATCACCGGAGCCCAGCAGGTTGAGGTTGTGGTGACCATGAGCATGCCATTGTACTCCAGCCTGGGTGACAGAGTGAGTCTCCAACTCAAAAAAAAAGAAAAGAAAAGAAAAAAAAGCAGGAGAAGGAAGTTTAAAAGTCTGCCATGACCCTGGGCAGGTAGGGAGAACTGGCCAAGAGCGAGCTTATGGCCAAGAGCCATCCATGTCAACAGCAGCTGCCCCACAGGCTCTAGGCAGGAGCAGCCAAAGAACAGAGGAAAGCTATTATTGCAGGCTGGGAGAACCCTGTGGTTTTCAGACTGCAGGGGGATTACCCAGAACCAGCATTATGGCTTTGAGACCCCTCTAGTCCCATGAGCAGCTGGCCTACTCTGGGCAGATTGCAAGAGGGGCTAGCTAGGGAGAAGGATTACATGCCTCGATCTTCTCATCTACCCCCCACAGTCCCACTATGAGTAGACTCTAGTAGGGACTAGCCAGTCCCATCGACAGCTGCCCCACTGTGGTAAGACTCAAGGAGGCACTGGCTGGAAGCAGGGTGATGGAGTGTGTGTTCTACCAACAGGTGGGGAATGCCAAGCACAATGTGCACGTCATGAACATCTCCACAGGCAAGAAAGTAAAGGGCGGCTCCAGCAAGCTGACAGGCCGTGTCCTTGCTTTGTCCTTTGATGCTCCTGGCCGGCTGCTCTGGGCAGGCGATGACCGTGGCAGTGTCTTCTCCTTCCTCTTCGACATGGCCACAGGTAGGGGGGCAACAGGGCTGCATCTGGGATCACACCCCCCAGGTCTCCCCGGGCACCTCCCTCTCCCTTTCTTCTGCCTCCCCTCCCTCCACTGCTACAGGGAAGCTGACCAAAGCCAAGCGTCTGGTGGTGCATGACGGTAGCCCCGTGACCAGCATCTCAGCCCGCTCCTGGGTCAGCCGCGAGGCCCGAGACCCCTCGCTGCTCATCAACGCTTGTCTCAACAAGCTGCTGCTCTACAGGTGGGCCCCCCCACCCCCATCAGGGCCTCCTTGGGAGAGAGATCCTGCCTCCTCAGTAGACTAGGACAAGAGCCCATCTCCTGCATCAGATTAATTTCCCTGACAGATCAGGAGTAGCAGTAAGAGTGAGAGCATTAATGAGCACTTACCCAGCATTTGCCCTGTTGGGAGCACTTCCCACGTGTCACCTCATTTCATCCTCACACCAACCTGTGAGGGAAAAGCTGTTGTCTCCATTTTACAGTTGGGAAAACTGAGGCATAAAATAGATGGGGGCCTCTTGGAGCAGAGGCCTGTTTTCCTTCCTTTTTTTCTTTCTTTTTGCTTTGTCTTGAGGAGAGGGTTACTGTTCCCACTTGTATCTGTCACATTACCTAAATATAATTCTCAGCCTGGGCTGCGCATTGCAATGACCTGAAGAGCGTGAGAAAATCCTGCCTAGACCCACAATCTCAGAAGCTTTAGGGTAGGCCTGGGCATTGGGAGATGGAAAGATTCCTTTGTTTTTGTTTTTGTTTTTTTGAGTTGGAGTCTCACTCTGTTGCCCAGACTGGAGTGCAGTGGCTGCTCCCGGACACTGCAGCCTCAACCTGCTGGGCTCTGGTGATCCTTCCGCCTCAGCCTTCCAAGTAGCTGGAACTACAGGCATGTGATACCATGCCCGGCTAATTTTTTGATTTTATTGTAGAGATGAGGTCTCGCCAAGTTGCCCAGGCGGGTCTCGAACCCGCGGGCTCAGGCAATTCACTCACCTCGGCCTCCCAAAGTACTGGGATTACAGGTGTGAGCCACCAGGCCTACCCTAATTTTTAAATTTTTTAGTTTAAGTATACTCTTAAGTTTTTGCCCATTTATCCCAGCCCGTCCCTTCGTTTCTTCCTCCTGCCACAGTAAAGCACTTTCATAGCACACGCCCTTCTGTAGATTGTCCTCTCTCTAGGAATCCTAGGCATGCACATGTTTTTTAGGGAAGGGCATGTTTTCCATAAATGGGCTCCTCCTACACCCTCATCTCACATCCTCTTCCCCATCAGACAATGCCTTGTAGAAGCCCTCAGGTCACCCGCAGGAGCTGTGGTTTATTTTCTTTAATAGCTGTGCAGTTTTCCACAGTGTAGACGTACCATAGTGTGTCCATTTCCTCTCTTTGTGCCTATCTGAACACCAGGATCTTGTAGAGACCCTTAGAAATGAACACTAGTGAATAAGCTAGGCATAGTGGTGCACACCTGTAATCCCAGCACTTTGGGAGGCCAAGGCAAGAAGATTGCCTGAGCCTAAGAGTTCGAGACCAGCCTGGGCAACCAGGCGAGACCTCATTCCTACAAAAATAATAAAAATAAGCCAGGTGTGGTTGCAAGTGCCTATAACCCCAGCTATTTGGGTGGCTGAGGCGAAAAGATCACCTGAACCCAGGAGGTCGAGGCTGTGGTGAGCCATGGTTGTGCCACTGCACTCCAGCCTGGGTGACAGAGTGAGACCCTGACTCAAAAAAATAAATAAATAACTCAGGCACAGGGTGGGGACACAGACTCGGCCACCACTGGTCCCTCTCGGGAGTTGAAGCTGACCGGCTCTCTCATCCTCCCCTCAGGGTAGTGGACAACGAAGGGACCCTACAGCTGAAGAGAAGCTTCCCCATCGAGCAGAGCTCACACCCCGTGCGCAGCATCTTTTGTCCCCTCATGTCCTTCCGCCAGGGGGCCTGCGTGGGTGAGTCCTATAGAGACAGGCGTCTGGGCAGCTGGGGAAGGTCAGGGACCAGGGTTAGTGCCGACCTGGCTCAGACATCGTGACACCTTGATGCCCTGACTTCCTGGGCCTTGTGACCTCTCATGCCCTGAGAGCCTCACACTGGGACTTTCAGCTGCAAACATCTCAGAGAGCTCGCACTTTAAACACAGACCCCCAGACAGCTCAGCAGCCTTCTACTCTACACACAGAACCAAATCTGTCAGCTGACCTCCCATCTAGGGCGTCCCCCTCAGACCTCCCCAAGCCATGCTGGGACCTCACACCTTGGACATAAACCCCTCAACACCTCAGGGACTTCACACCCAGGGTTCCCAGGCACTTCCTGATGGCCTGTCCCTCTCACTGAACAGTGACGGGCAGTGAGGACATGTGCGTGCACTTCTTTGATGTGGAGCGGGCGGCCAAGGCTGCTGTCAACAAGCTGCAGGGCCACAGTGCGCCCGTGCTTGATGTCAGCTTCAACTGCGACGAGAGTCTGCTGGCCTCCAGCGACGCCAGCGGCATGGTCATCGTCTGGAGGCGGGAGCAGAAGTAAGGTCCTGCCAGTCTGCCGCTGTCCACCATCCCATCCCCGCCTGCCCCAGCCTTGTGTTGTAAATAAAGTTTCTGTGGTCGTGCGGAGGGCCGGCTCCCAGGTCTGCTGGGGGGGGGAAGTGGGCAGCCCCAGGAACGAGGTGGATGCAATTCATTGACTCATTTGTGCATTCATGCATCGATGCATTCATTTATTCAGCAAGCATTTAGTGAATGTCTGCTGTGTCATAGGCACCACCTTAAGTGTTTTACACAGTCATGCATTTGACAGACATTGGTGAGCACCATCTGTGTTCCAAGAGTTGTTCTGGGCACTGGGGATACAGTTGTGACCTAACTGATAGAAATCCCTGTTCTCATGAGGCAAGTGGACGATAGACAAAAATATTATATATGCTAGGCCAGCTAATGACGAGTGGCATGAAGAAAATCAGTGAGGATGAGAGACAGAGTTGGAGGAGTGGAGAGGTAGCTTCTTTTTGGTGACATCATCAGGGAAGCTGTTCCTGACAGGGTGACATTTAAACAAAGACCTGAATGAAGTGAGAGAGAGCCATGGTGTGTGGGGAAGAACATTCTAGGTGGAGAAAAAAGCCAGCACAAAGGCACTGAGGCTGGAACACACCAGAAGGATTGTATAGGCTGAGTCTTGCTGTCTCAGAGTATGACGGTAGATGAGGTTGGACAGGCCAGATGCTATAGAGCTCTGTGGGTCATGGTGAGGACTTTGGCTTTTTGGCTTTTTTTCGGAGTAGAAGTGAGTCACCAGATTGTTTCAAGCAGAGGAGGGACATGATCTGACTTGGTCATAGTAGTCTCCCTCTGGCTGCTGTGGAGGGGTGGGGACAGAAGCAGGGGACCCAACAGGACACTATGAGAATAGTGATAGGGTTGTACACCAGGGTGGCTGCAATGGAGGAGTTGGGTTTGACCCCGGGGGATACATCATGTTAGGCTGCAGGTCTCCAGGGGGCTGAGACTCCCAGACTTCCCCACATGACAGCCCCTGCCTGGCCCCCCCAACCTGTTGGGCATCAGGTTGTTTTCCTACAAGCAGAAAAGCAGAGATGGTGCGTGCTTGGGGTGCCAAGCTTGTACAGGGGCAGCCAGGACCTGAGGCTGGGTTGGGAGCTCCTGCCTTGGGGCAGTGGTAATGGAGATTTTTTCTCTATCCCCAGAGAAAGCCTCAGACCTCCCATGCCTACTCCGGGCCCAAATTCAAGTCCTAGAACAGCTCAGACACCAAAAAGTCATATTCAGTATTTGAAGGGAGCCCCAAGGGAGGAGAGAGAGCTTGGGTATTGACAAGGCGGCATTCAATAACAGATCCCTTGTCAGTGACCTGAGTCACCAGAAAATGTCAGTTACCAGATATGTCAAAGAGATCCTTGCCCCAGCTCTATTTGCTGCCACCCGTACATCAATGGGAACTGTGGCTAATGGCTTGGGACCTCAGGGCCAGTCCACAGAGTCACAGAGACTCTGACCTGGTCCAACATTGTTGAGCTGCTGAGCGCAACTGGCAGTCTTGTTGGAAGAGGAAAAGAATCTCCTGCTTGCTCGACCTGCTGGTATCCGACAGTGTGGCTACTTGCACCTGAAAGCATTTCTAACTGCCACTTCCATCTGGCAGACCTTAGGTAAGAGGGGATGAGAGAGGGATATCAGTGAGCTGGATTGTTCACGTGGTCAAGGTCATGCATATATGGGTCAGGGTCCCCAGTGCGAGCCCCAGGCTCAGTGATTTGCTAGGAGGACTCACAAGACTCAGCCTGTGATTGTATTCAAGGTTGTAATTTAGATACAGTGTAACATTAGCAATGGGAAATGGTACATGGGGACAGGACCCGGGGAGACCCAGGCCCAAGTCTCCAAGGGTGCCCCCAGTGGAGTCACACAGGACGCGCAGTTTCCCTATGGGTTGTGACAACACACACGCAAAATGTTGCCAATTAGAGAAGCTCAATTGCAGACTCAGTGCCCAGAGCTTGTACCGGGGGCTGGTCACGTAGGTGCCCTCTGCCTGGCATGTGCCCAAATCCCATACTCTTGAAGGAAAGCAGGTGTTCAGTATAAACCACATTGTTTGTGCCAACAGTTTAGGCACAGTGAACCATCCTTATCAACTAGGAACTGGTGAGACCCTCCTGATAACCAAGTTCCCAGACACCAGCCAAGGCCAGCCTTCCCAAGGACTGTAGTTCAGGCCTGCTGTGTTAACTCTTTTCTGCACAGGATGCCCAGTTTTGACCAGCATCTGGATAGCAAGATAATTTGGGGGGAAACTCATTTTTCCCTAACACTTTCTTCTTCGTTCTCTTCATGCTTTTTACTGAATCTGGATTCAAGGTGATTGATCGTGAATATTGTTTTTTTGTTTTTTTGTTTTGAGTTGGAGTCTCACTCTGTCGCCCAGACTGGAGTGCGGTGGCTGCTCCCGGCCAC
>NW_006994758.1:326975-331535 GCF_000164805.1 Carlito syrichta
AGGCGGGTCTCGAACCCGCGGGCTCAGGCAATCCACTCACCTCAGCCTCCCAAAGGCGCGGGATTACAGGCTGAGCCACCGAGCCCGGTGATCGTGAATATTGTTATGCATGATTTTGAGAGTTTCCTCCTTGTGAAATTTTGAGGTGGCAGAGTTGTCATTCTACTTCAAATTCATCCTGGCAATACTTTTCTTGACTTACAACCTAAGAAGAAAGAAGTACTGAGCAAATAAAAGACTAAAAGTAACATTGTTGATCAAACTCTGGCCTCTGTTATCTATCATCACTGTGCCTCTGGTTTGACATCAGTTCTGGAGCTTTGGTAATCATTTCATCATCATGTCACTCAAGTCTTGCTTCAAATCCAGACCTCCATGAACTGTTCTATGCCCTTTGTCTGACTTTGAACTTGGGTATTTGTAAACTACTTCACCATCAAGAGCCTCTCTGGTCTGAGTCTAAAGCTGGACCTTTGCTAACTATTACCCCACCAGTGCACCACTGGCCAAATCTCAAATCAGGGCCTCTGTATGATATTCCACCAGCAATTGTCTTCTGATCTGACCTTGAACTTGAACTTGGGCTTTTGTGTTCAATGTACCTTTTGTTCTGTACCAACCTTGAGGACCCTCAAGCCTGACCTTGAATCAGTCCTCTATTAATCTTTTCACCATCAGTGACTTTATGGTATCAATTCCAATCTGCACCTCTATAGAACAATTGTACCATTAGTTCCCATGGGGTCCAGACTTGAGCCCAGGCATCTGTTAACTAGTCTACCATCACTCTCTTTGGTCTGACCTCAAATCTGGGCATCTGTTAATATTTCCGTCATCAATGTCTCTCTAGTATGATCTCAAACACAAGTACTTTAAATTCTACCCTGTCAGTGTCTGTTTGGTCTACCTTCAAACCTGGTCCTCTGTTAATGCTTCCACCATAAAATCTCTAGTTTTGTTTTGAACCTGAGTCTTTTTTTTTTTTTTTTTTTTTTTTTTAGTAGGAGTCTCACTCTGTCACCCAGGCTAGAGGGCAGTGGCGTGCTCCAGGCCACCACAGCCTCAACCTGCTGGGTTCAGGTGATCCTTCCGCCTCAGCCTTCCAAGTAGCTGGAACTACAGGCACATGCCACCATGCCTGGCTAATTTTTTTATTTATTGTAGAGCTGGGGAGGGCAGTCACCAAGTTGCCCAGGCTGGTCTCGAACCCGCGGACTCAGGCAATCCACTCACCTCAACCTCCCAAAGCGCTGGAATTACAGACTGAGCCACCGAGCCCGGCTTTGTCAGGGTGTTCTAAACTCAAGCTGGGACTCTATGATTCCACCATGAATAACTCCTTGCTAGACCCTCGAATACAGGCCTTGGTTAACTCATTATCAATGTTTCTCAGGTATGAAACTTGAACTTGAGCCTGTTAACTTTTCCACACCTAATGCTCCTCTGGCTTGACCTCAGTAAACTGTTCCACTATTTATACCCCTCTGATCTTACCTTGAACTCTGGCTCTATTTAGTATTCATCTCTAACTGCCCCTTGGATCTGATTTTTTTTTTGAATTGTAGTCTCACTCCATCGCTCAGACTGGAGTGCAGTGGTATGCTCCCAGCCACCGCAGCCTTGACCTGCTGGGCTCCGGCAATCCATCCGCCTCAGCCTTCCAAGTAGCTGAAACTACAGGCGCGCGCTACCACACCCGATTAATCTTTTTTTATTTATTGTAGAGACGAGGTCTTGCCAAGTTGCCCGGGCGGGTCTTGAACCCGCTGGCTCAGGCAATCCACTCGCCTCAGCCTCCCAAAGTGCTGGGATTACAGGCTGAGCCACCGAGCCTGGCCTGAATCTGATTTTAAAGATTTCTTTTGTTTTGTTTTGAGTTGGAGCCTCACTGTCGCCCAGGCTGCAGTGCAGTGGCATACTCATCGCTACCGCAGTCTCGGCCCACTGGGCTCAGGTGATCCTTCTACCTCAACCTTCCAAGTAGCTGGAATTACAGACATGCGCCACCATGCCTGGCTAATTTTTTGATTTATTGTAGAGATGAGGTCTCACCAAGTTGCCTGGGCTGGTCTCGAACCCCTGGACTCAGACAATCCTCTCACCTCTGCCTCCCAACGTGTTGGGATTACAGGCGTGAGCCACCGCACCCAGCCTTGGTTTTTTTTGTTTTTTGTTTTGTTGTTGTTGTTGTTTTTCAGTTGAAGTTTCACTCTGTCACCCAGGCTGGAGTGCAGTGGCACACTCATGGCCACCGCAGCCTGGATCTGCTGGGCTCAGGTGATCCTTCCAGCTCAGCCTTTCCAAGTACTGGAAGCACAGGCATGCACCACTATGCCTGGCTAATTTTTTTTATTAATTGTAAAGACGAGGTCTCACCAAGTTGTCCAGGCTGGTCTCAAACCCTTGGGCTCAGGCAATCCTATCACCTGGTTTGTTTGTTTTTTAAGACACAGTCTTACTCTGTGACCCAGGTTGGAGTGCAGTGGCATGATCATAGCTCACTGCAACCTTGACTTCCTGGGCTCAAGCAATCCTCCTACCTAAACCTCCTGAGTAGCTGGGACTACAGGCTCACCACCACACCCAACTAATTTTGTTTTATTTTTGTAGAGACTGGGTCTTGCTATGTTGCCTAGGCTGGTCTTGAACTCCTGGCCTCAAGTGATTCTCCCTCCTTGTCCTCCCAAAGTGGTAGGATTACAGGCTTGAGCCACTGCACCTGGTCATAGATCCTGAACCTTGGGCACTGGTCGCACCTGCTGCTGCCATTCCCGCTGGACAGGCCTCAGACCCATGTGTCTGTTAGCTCTTCCATGATCACATCCACTCCATTCTGACCTTGAACTCATATTATTCCACCATTAGTGCCCCTCTGTCCTCATTTGGAACTAAAAGCCTGCTGATCAACCTTAAATTCAGGCCTCTGGTTAATATCCCACCATTACTGGCCCTCTACTCTAACTGGGCTTTTTTGAACTCTAGAACCATCAAAGCATCTGTGGTCTGACCTCGAATTCAGACTCTGTTAGCTTCATGTCCACCAAGATCCCTTTGATCTGAATTCTCACATGCGCATCTCTGAACTAATCCAATATGACAGTCCCCTCGTCCAGCCAAAACCCAGAGCTTTTGTTAGCTATGCTATTGCCAGTGCCTCTCTGCCCTGACCTCAAACCCAGGCTTTTCTAAACTATTCCACCACCAGCAGTCCTCTAGTCTGTCAATGGAGACTTATGTTAACTTCCAACATTGAAGTCCTCTGATCTGATTTTGATCTCTTCCAAGATCCCCATCTCTCTGATTT
This sequence comes from Carlito syrichta, assembly GCF_000164805.1. Lineage (NCBI taxonomy): Eukaryota > Metazoa > Chordata > Mammalia > Primates > Tarsiidae > Carlito > Carlito syrichta. The sequence goes on from NW_006994758.1 coordinate 330,280, forward strand.
GACCTTGCCTATTAACAGTTTCACTGAGCTTGGTGCAGTAGCTCACACCTGTAACCCCAGCACTTTGAGAGGCGAAGGCGAAAGGATTGCCTGAGTCCACAGATTCGAGACCAGCCTGGGCAACATGGCGAGACCTCGCCTCTACAATAAAATCCAAAAATTAGCCAGGCATGGTGGTGCATGCCTGTGGTTCCAGCTACTTGAAAGGCTGAAGCAGAAGGATCACCTGAGCCCCGCAGATGGAGGCTGCATTGGCCATGAGTGTGCCCCTACACTCTAACCTGGGCTCCAGAGTGAGACTTCCACTCAAAAACAACAACAACAAGAACAAAAACAAAACAATTTTACCATCAGTGGCCTTCTAGTCTACATTAAAAGCTGGAGGCTGTTAACTGTTCCATCATCACTGCTCCTTTGGTTTGGCCTTGAACCTGGAACTTCATTTAATATTCTAGCTTTTAAAGGCCCTTCTGGTCTCAAATTAAACCCAGATGTTTGTTGATTCTCCATCCGATAATGCCATTCTGGTGGCACCTGGGTAAGTATTCAACCTTCAATCCCCTCTGATCTGATCTGACTTTGAATGCAGGCTATTTTAACTTTTTTTGGGGGGGTCAGAATCTCTGTTGCCCAGGCTGGAGTGCAGTGACAGGATCATAGCTCACTGCAGCCTTGACTTCCTGGGCTCAGGTAATCCTTCCACCTCAGGTTCCCGAGTAGCTTGGGCTAAAGGCACACACCACTGTGCCCGGCCAATTTTTTGATTTTTTGTAGAGTTGAGGTTTCTCTATATTGCCCAGGCTAGTCTCGAACTCCTGGTCTCAAGCAATCCTCTTGCCTTGACCTCCCAAAGAATTGGTATTACAGGTGTAAGCCACTGCACCCAGTGTCTCACGTTTTTTTTTTTTTTGTTTCTTTTTTTTTTTAGTCAGGGTCTCACTCTGTTGCCCAGGCTGGAGTGCAGTGGCAAGATCATGGCTCATTGTAGCCTCCAACCCCTGGGCTCAAGTGATCTGCCTGCATCAACCTCCTGAGTAGCTGTAACTACAGGTGCATGGCACCACACCAGCTAATTTTAAAAAATTTTTTGTAGAGTTCAGATTTTTTTTATTTTTCATTTTTGGTTGTTCAGGCTGATCTTGAACTCCTGAGCTCAAGTGATCCTCCCACTTCAGCCTCCCAAAGTGCTGGAATTACAGGCATGACCCACCATGACCAGCCTCATTTTAACTCTTTTTTTTTTTTTTCAGTTGGCG
>NW_006994758.1:331555-331949 GCF_000164805.1 Carlito syrichta
CCCAGGCGGGTCTCGAACCCGTGGGTTCAGGCAATCCACTCACCTCAGCCTCCCAAAGCGGGATTACAGGCTGAGCCACCGAGCTCGGCTCATTTTAACTCTTAAACCATCAATGCTCCATCGGTCTACTCTCAAGCCTGGTCTACTATTTTTTTTATGTAAAAGAATAAGGAATGTATAAGCCGGGTGTGGTAGCACACCTGTAATTCCAGCTAGTTAGAAGGCTGAGGTGGAAGGATCGCCTGAGCCCAGCAGGTCGAGGCTGCAGTGGTTGTGAGTGTGCTACTGCACTCCAGCCTGGGTGACAGAGTGAAACTCCGACTCCAAAAAAGAATAAGGAGCTGGGCTCGGTGGCTCAGCCTGTAATCCCGCGCCTTTGGGAGGCTGAGGTGAG
>NW_006994758.1:332112-337522 GCF_000164805.1 Carlito syrichta
AAAAAAAAAAAAAAAAAAGTCAAACAAGAATAAGGGATGCTTCATGAATGTGCTTGCCATCCCTGCGCAGGGGCATGCAAATATCTGTATGATTCCAATTTTAGCTTCTGTGCTGCTGAAGTGAGCACCCTGGTCTATTATTAACCACTACAGCATCAACATCCTTCTGGCCTGTTCTCACACCAGGGTCCTCTTTTCTAGTCATTCCACCTTTGATGTCATCCTGGTCCCTAATCAAAGCTCTTCCACTGTGTTTGCTGTCTGATCTGATTCTTTTTTTTTTTTTTTTTTTGAGTTGGGAGTCTCACTCTGTTACCCTGGAGGGCAGTGGCCACTCCCGGCCACCGCAGCCTCGATCTGCTGGGCTCCGACGATCCTTCTGCCTCAGCCTTCCAAGTAGCTGGAACTACAGGCGTGCACTGCCACACTCAGCTAATTTTTGATTTATTGTAGAGATGAGGTCTCGCTGCCCAGGTGGGTCTCGAACCCGCGGGCTCAGGCATTCCACTCACCTTGGCCTCCCAAAGTGCTGGGAATACAGGCTGAGCCACCGAGCCCAGCTGAAATTTTTTTTTTCTTTTTGTAGAGATGAAGTCTTGCTATGTTGCCCAGGCTGGTCTCAAACTTCTGGATTCAAGTGATCCTCTCACTTTGGCCTCCCAAAGTGCTGGGACTACTGGTGTGAGCCACCGCCATAAATTCTTTTTTTTTTTTGAGTCGGAGTCTCACTCTGTTGCCCAGACTGGAGTGCAGTGGCCGCTCCCGGCCACCGCAGCCTTAACCTGCCGGGCTCTGGCGATCCTTCCGCCTCAGCCTTCCGAGTAGCCGGAACTACAGGCATGCGCTACCACGCCCAGCTGATTTTTTTTTATTTATTGTAGAGATGAGGTCTCACTGCCCAGGCGGGTCTCGAACCCGCAGGCTCAGGCAATCCACTCACCTCAGCCTCCCAAAGCGGGATTACAGGCTGAGCCACCAAGCCCAGCTCATAAATTCTTATTAATACAAATATTTCAGAAAATATATGCTTTATGGGAAGTCCCTGGAGATTTGTGCCCTTGCTTTTCATAGTATGTTGAAACTCAGAGGAAACACTGACCTAAACCATTATGAAATACTTCCGTTGTATTTTCCTATGTTTGTCAGAGTCCTGGTGATACTTTCATTGCCTGATAATGTTAGACAACAGCAGTATCAAGTTATCAGTCATGATACCAGTTATTATTGTCAATGTTTACTTGATCACAACCTGACTTCTTTAAGTCTAGCATCTTCTAAGCAGCAGTTCTCAAGGCACATCAGACTCACCCACAAAGTTTTATTTTATTTTATTTTATTTTTTTATCACTCCGTCATCCAGGCAGGAGTGCAATAGGCACGCTCATGGCCACTGCAACCTCAACCTGCTGGGCTCAGACAATCTTTCTGCCTCAGTCTTCCAAGTAGCTGGAACCACAGACATGTGCCACCATGCTCGGCTAATTTTTTGATTTATTGTAGAGACAAGGTCTCACAAGTTGCCTGGGCTGGTCTTGAACCCCTGGGCTCAGGCAATCCTCTCGCCTAGGCTTCCCAAAGTGCTGGGATTATAGGCTGAGCCACCAAGCCTGGCTCTTTTAAAAATTTTTACATTTTTACTTTTCTGTACTTTGATGTTGTCTGTTTTAGAGACAGGGTCTCACTCTGTCACTCAGGCTGGAGGGTAGTGGTATGATTATGGCTCATTGCAGCCTTGAACTCCTGGGCTTAAGAGATCCTCCTGAGTAGACGAGAGTACAGGCATGTATCACCACAACCAGCTAGTTTTTAAATTTTTTGTATGCAGCCCCAACCTCCTAGGACTACAAAACCACGCCACCATGCCCGGCTAATTTTTGATTTATTTTCTTAAAGATGGGGTCTCCTGTGTTGCCCAGGCTTGTCTCAAATTCCTGGGCTCAAGTAATCCTCCTGCCCCGGCCCCCCAAAGTGCTGGGATTACAGGCGTGAGCCATTGCACCCAGCTGGTATATATTTAAAAATAGAAAGACTAGCCGGGCTCGGTGGCTCAGCCTGTAATCCCGCGCCTTTGGGAGGCTGAGGTGAGTGGATTGCCTGAGCCCACGGGTTCGAGACCCGCCTGGGCAACTTGGCGAGACCTCATCTCTACAATAAATCAAAAAATAAGCTGGGCGTGATAGCGCATGCCTGTAATTCCGGCTACTTGGAAGGCTGAGGCGGAAGGATCGCCGGAGCCCAGCAGGTCGAGGCTGCGGTGGCCGGGAGTGGCCACTGCACTCTATTCTGGGCGACAGAGTGAGACTCAAACTCAAAAAAAAAAAAAAAAAAATAGAGAGACTAAGCCGGGCTCAGTGGCTCAGCCTGTAATCCCGCGCCTTTGGGAGGTTGAGGCGAGTGGATTGCCTAAGCCTGTGGGTTCGAGACCCGCCTGGGCAGCAAGACCTCATCTCTACAATAAATCAAAAAAATCAGCCGGGCGTGGTAGCGCGCGCCTGTAATTCCGGCAACTCAGAAGGCTGAGGCGGAAGGATCGCCGGAGCCCAGCAGGTCGAGGCTGAGGTGGCCGGGAGCAGCCATTGCACTCCAGTCTGGGCGACAGAGTGAGACTCCAACTCAAAAAAAAAAAAAAGAAAGACTAGCCAGGCTCGGTGGCTCAGCCTGTAATCCCACACCTTGGGAGGCTGAGGAGAGTGAATTGCCTGAGCCCGTGGGTTCGAGACCCGCCTGGGCAACTTGGTGAGACCTCATCTCTAAATCAAAATAAGTAAATAAATAAATAAAAATAAAAATAGAAAGACTCAGTGGCTCAGCCTGTAATCTCAGCACTTTGGGAGGCCGAGGCGAGTGGATTGCCTGAACCTGCAGGTTTGAAACCAGCCCGGGCAACTTAGTGAGACCTCCTCTCTACCAAAGATAAAATAATATCCGGGCTTGGTAGCGCACGCCTGTAGTTCCAGCTACTTGGAAGGCTGAGGCAGAAGGATAGCCAGAGCTCAGCAGGTCGACGCTGGGGTGGCTGTGAGTGGGCCACGGCACTCCAGCCTGGGTGACAAGAGTGAGCTCCAACTCAAAAAAAAAATTGCAAACAATTTATACTTGCTTTTCTTCCAACTAATCCAAACATGTCCTGTGTGACTTGTTTCGTGATTCATTGAATGACAGGTTTGATGATTCACTCAGCGTATGGACTCATGGCTATGATATATTACAGCAAAAAGGAACAAAATCAGCAAAGGGAAAAGGTGCATGGGACAAAGTCTAGGAGAAACCAGAAGCAAGCTTCCAGGACTCCTGTGCCAGTGGAGTTATACGGGACACATATCATTCCTCCAGCAATGAGTTGTGACAAAACATTGGAAATACTGTCTACAAGGAAGCTTATGTGAGCCAAGAGTCCAAGATTTTACGAGGGGTCAGTCACACACATAGCTTCTGCCCAGCACTACTGAAATTCCAGGATCTCAGAAGGAAAGCAGGTGTGCAACATAAACCACATTGTACGCATGCATAGGCTAAGCACAGGGCAACAGTCTTATCATTTAGGGAATGGTGGGAACCCTTCCGAAATCTAAGGTCCCAGATGCCAACTGTGTTACTCAGATAGAATTACCATAACAGGATGCCACAAACAGGGTGACTGAAACAATAGAGATTTATTTCCTCACAGTTGTGCAGGCTGAAAGTCTAAGATCAAGGTGCCAACAGGGTTAGATTCTGGTGAGGCCTTTCTTCTTGGCTTGCAGACAGTTGTCTTTCTGCTGTGTCTTCACATGGACTCTCCTCTGTGTGTGAAGAGAGAGAGAGAGCGACAAAAAGAGAGAGAGAGAACACTCTTCATCCAGGTAAAGTCTTAGCTGGGCATGGTGGTTCATGTCTGCAATCCCAGCACTTTGGGAAACAAAGAGCCAATAAACACATGATAATGTGCTGAATTTCATTCATTATTGAAGAAATGTTAATTAAAAAATGAGATCTTACCCGAGAGTGGTGGCTCACACCTGTAATCCCAGCACTTTGAGAGGCAGAGGCAAGAGGATTACCTGAGCTCGGAGTTCGAGACCAACCCGAGCAACATGGCGAGACCTCATCTCTACAATAAATAAATAAATAAATAATCAAGACCAGGCGTGGTGGTTCACACCTATAATTCCAGCACTTTGGGAGGCTGAGGCAAGAGGATTGCCTGAGCTCGTGGGTACGAGACCAGCCTGGGCAACTTGGTGAGACCTCATTTCTACAGTAAATCAAAAAAATTAGCCAGACACGGTGGTGCATGCCTGTGGTTCCAGCTACTTGAAAGGCTGAGGCAGAAGGATCACCAGAGACCAGCAGGTCGAGTGTCTGGGAGCGGCCACTGCACTGCAGTCTGGGCGACGGAGTGAGACTCCAACTCAAAGAAAAAAAAAATCGAGTGAGTTCTGGTCTATGATTTCTGACAAAGATGGACTATGGGCAAACACACGATTGCCTGGAATTCTATGTGGGAGAAAACAAAGAGCTTCTATAGTCAGCAGAAATGCTCAAAATACTTTCCACATATTAATTAATTAATCCCTTATGAAGTAGGTAACTATTACCCTCACTACACAGATTTAGAAACTAAGGCACAGAGAGGTTGAGAAACTGGCCCAGAGTCACCCAGTAGGTGGCAGAACAGCCATTTGAACCCAGCTGTGTTCATGGTGTTTAAACTTACCCCACGTTCAGTCAGTGTGATCTTTATTTTTTTTCTTAGAGACGGGGTCTCGCTCTGTCGCGCAGGCAGGGGCGCAGTGGCGCGAACGCTGGGACTCTGGGACTCTGATCTTTTTCTAGCGTTGTCGCCTCACCTTGTTTGCATACATGGCTTGAGGCTTTATCGCAGCTTCCTCTTGGTGGCAGTGCTGCTCCAAACACTCCAGAAAGCCTCGCAATCTCTCACCCTTCCCCCAAATAGACGCCCTCTCCTCCCGCCCTTGGGTTCTGAAAAAAAAATGCGCACGAGTCAGGGAGGTTTCCGCCCTGCTGGTAGGGCACTTTTGTTTCCTCTTTGAATTTGAAATCACTCTGAAGTCTCAAAATGCAAAATCCCTTCCGGCCTCATTTCTGGAATTCCACCCCTGCTGGCGGGGGCGGTGAGAGTCCGCAGGAGCTCGCTGCCCCAGGATCCTAGTCGCTGTCCCCTGCTGGCACGTTGTGTGGCCAAGGCAGCCGGTGACCTGGAGGGCACTAGCCTGGGGCCTCCCGCACCTTCGAGGCTCCAGGTGGCCTCCTCCATTAGCTGGCCCAGACACTTGCTATTAGTTCTGAAAGTGGGGTCCCCAGGCCGGCTGCAGCCGCATCACTGGGTACCTGTTAGAAATGCACATTCTAGCCGGGCTGGGTGGCTCAGCCTGTAATCCCGCGCCTTGGGAGGCTGAGGTGAGTGGAT
>NW_006994758.1:338264-340109 GCF_000164805.1 Carlito syrichta
AAAATAAAGACAGGGTCTCACTCTGTCTTCCAGGCTAGAGTGTAATGACACAATCACAGCTCACTGCAGCCTCAACCTCCTGGGCTCAAGCAATCCTCCTGCCTCAGCCCCCCAAGTAACTGGGATTACAGGTTTGAGCTACCACTCCTGGCTACAGTACTTTTATAGTGCAGTAGGTTTGTTTACACCAGCATCACCACAAACACGTGAGTAATGTGGTATACTATGACCGGGTGACAGGAGTTTTTCAGTTCCATTATAATCTTATGGGACCATCATCATATATGTGGTCTGCTGTTGACAGAATCATCTGTATGAGGCACATGACTGTACTGTATAATTCCACTTATGTGAAGTATCTAAAATAGTCAGACTCAGAAACAGAGTAGAGGCAGGCACAGTTGCTCATGCCTGTAATCTCAGGACTTTGGGAGGCCGAGGCGAGAGAATTGCCTGAGTCCAGGGGTTTGACAACAGCCTGGGCAACTCGGCACGACTTCGCTCTACAATAAATCGAGAAAAATTAGCCAGGAGTGGTGAAGTGCCTGTAGACCCAGCTAACAGGGAGGCTGAGGTGGAAGGATCGCCTGAACCCAGCAGGTTGAGGCTATGGTGGCCGTGAGCATGCCACTGTACTCCAGTCTGGGTGACAGAGTAAGATTCCAACTCAAAGAAAAAAAAAAAGGTTTCTTATGGGTCTTCACAGAGAAAGATTTCATCTTCTTGACATGCAGTCAGACTTCTCCAGGCTCCCACACATATATGGCGGTTCCTGTGCTGGCTCCATTGCCCTCCCATCATCACCACAGCAGGTGAGGTACAGCCCACCAATTTCTTACACCAAGAAGGGACTGAGCAATCGCATCATTGTCTCCTGGAAGAAACTCCCATGTCCCTCAGGAGGCCTGCCAAAGCCTTACCAGTACTCCTGAGCTTATTCCCTTCTGCCTTCAGCAGATAGGCCATCCTATAACATCTGTAAAGCTAGTCTTCTCCTTGTCTTTTTCTCACTCTCCTGCTCAGTCTATCACACCTGCACACCCATTCTTCTTATCATTACTATTTTTCAACCTTCCGCCTCAGCCTCCCAGTTAGCTGGGACTATAGGCATGCCACCACGCCTGGCTAATTTTTTTTTTGAGTCGGAGTCTCACTCTGTTGCCTAGGCTGGAGTGCAGTGGCTCACTCATGGCCACCGCAGCCTCAACCTCAACCTGCTGGGCTCAGGCAATCTTTCTGCCACAGCCTTTCAAGTAGCTAGAACCACGGGCATGCAACACCACACCCGGCTTACTTTTTGATTATAGAGACGAGGCCTCACCAAGTTGCCCAGGCTGGTCTCGAACCCCTGAGTTCAGGCAATCCTCTCACCTCGGCCTCCTAAAGTGCTGGGATTACAGGTTTGAGCCACTTTGCCAGATTTTTTTCCTTTTTTTCTTTCTTTTTGCAGAGAAGAGGTCTCACTATGTTGCCCAGGCTGATCTCAAATTCCTGGCCTCAAGCAATCTTCCTGCCTTAGCCTCTCAAAGTGCCTGGCCTAAACTTGTTAACTGACAAACAATAATTGTATATATTTAGGGGGTACAATGTGATGTTTTGATTTACGTATACATTATACAAAGATTCAAACAAGTAATTAACATATTCATCACCTCACCAATTCATTTCCTTTTTTTTTTTTTTTTTTTCCCCTTTTTTTGCCTTCAACTGCCATTCCCATCCCCCCTTCCCTGATAGTTTCCCACTACTGCCAATTCCCTTCTTAAAGTATTATAATAATTGTTCAGGGTCCATTTATGAATGAAAACATAGCTAGGGCAATTAGACAAGAGAAGGAAATCAGGG
>NW_006994758.1:340161-342209 GCF_000164805.1 Carlito syrichta
TTTTTTTTTTTTTTTTTTTTTTTTTTTGGTGGTGAGAACATTAAAATTCTATTTTAGCAATCACATCCGTTCCTTCTCCTCTGAAGCCCCAGAAGGTGGCGTGGCTTTATTCCAAGACTACGTCTTTCCTGCTTTTTCAATGTGAAAACAATGTTCTTTGTTTTATAAAATGATGGCAAGAACAGTTAGAAGTTGAGGCTTTATTCATTTGTTTCATGTCCTAACTTGGCAGAATTGAAAGTTGACAAACCCGTGCTCCCCCCATATACATGTACATATTACACCTGGCTTGTGTGTGTGTGTGGGGGGGATTATTAGTCTACAAAAATTTTCACTAGTGTCCATATTATGTGTTTAATGTTCTTACAATTTAAAAATAAAAATGTACTTTATATTAATTTATAATAAAGTCACCAATATTCTCCATACTGTGTCTAAAATCTGGCAACCCTTGCAGAAGGGCGGATCTTCTAAAAGAACAAAATGAAGAAAGAATAATAGGAGCAGCTCAAAGTTGGGTTCCCTGCTGCGACTTGCCTAAAGGAAACCGCCAGAGGCAACATTTGAGGAATTAAGTAGAAGTGGGGGGCAGGGCGGTAAGCCTCGGGGGGCGGGCTGGGGTGGCAGGAATGTCCAGCCGCTGGGAGCTGACAAGATGTCAGGAAAGTGGATGTCCTGGGTCTGATAGGATGTTTTCTGCTGTGTGGCCTGGGCTTGTCATCTTTCTCCTTTTGCCCCACAAATAGAGAAACAGAACAAAGAACAAGAATTCTCAGGACGGTGGGATTAGAACCAGAGGTGACCACAAGGACATATTATCTTCTAGGCAGTAGTTGTCAAGAAGTACATAACACAGCTGGGCTCGGTGGCTCAGCCTGTAATCCTGCGATTTTGGGAGGCTGAGGTGAGTGGATTGCCTGAGCCCGCGGGTTCGAGACCCGCCTGGGCAACTTGGCGAGACCTCATCTCTACAACAAATCAAAAATGAGCCGGGCGTGGTAGCGCTCGCCTGTAGTTCCAGCTACTCGGAAGGCTGAGGCGGAAGGATCGCCGGAGCCCAGCAGGTCGAGGCTGCAGTGGCTGGGAGCGGCCACTGCACTCCAGTCTGGGCGACAGTAAGACTCCAACTTAAAAAAAAAAAAAAAAAAAGAAGTACATAATACATAACATAACAGCTTAAAAATAACAATGACGATGCTGACAGAAAGAATACAATGTACGCACACTTGGACAAGTAGGGCTTTGTTTAACGAACCACTGGGATTTAATCTCTACTTCAAAATTCCATTCTCCAGCAGCCCTGGTCTTTGCTTCCTACCCTTTAAATTTTTTTTCCAATCCTTTATTTTTTACTTTATTTTTGAGTTGGAGTGTCACTCTGTCACCCAGGCTGGAGTGCAGTGGCACGATCATGGGTCACTGCAGTCTCAACCTCCCAGTTAGCTGGGACTATGTACAAGCGTCTGCTAATTTTTTGGTTTTTTGTTGATTCAGGGTCTCGCTGTGTTGCCTAAGCCGGTCTCGAACTCCTGGGATCAAATTATCCTCCCACCTCAGCCTCCCAAAGTGCTGGGATTACAGGTGTGAGCCACAGCACCCATTCACAATTTATTTTAATAGCTTTAGGGGTACAAATGGTTTTTGGTTACTTAGCTGTATTGTATAGTGGTGAAGAAGTCTGGGTTTTCACCCCGACCTGTGACAAGTGATTTTCCATACCACCTCTACTCCCCCCTTCTAAATCTCCAGTGTCCATCACACCAGTCTCTGTGTCTTTGCAGACCCTTAGTTTAGCTTCCACTTACAAGTGAGAACATGCAGCATTTGGTTTTCTGTTCCTCTGTTACTTCATTGGGAATAACAGTCTTTACAAAAGACATCAGTTCATTCTTTTTATGGATGAATAATACACCATGGTATATACAAAGAGGAGACCCAAAGAACACTGGAAATAGCTGGGCTCGGTGGCTCAGCCTGTAATCCCACAGTTTGGGAGGCTGAGGTGAGTGGATTGCCTGAGCCCGCGGGTTTGAGACTTGCCTGGGCAA
>NW_006994758.1:342381-345046 GCF_000164805.1 Carlito syrichta
CAAAAAAAAAAAAAAAGAAAACCGGAATTATCTTTTGGAGGATGGGCCCCTTGTACTACACTCGGAATTTGTTCCTCTCAATCAGATGGTCAACCCAAGTTTTCATGTGGAAGTTCTGAGAAGGTTGAGTCACAATTTATGGAAGAAACGTCCAAGTTGTGGTAAACAGGTAACTGGTTCTCCCACCATGACAATGCACCTGTCCACACCACACTGAGTCTTCAGCAGTTTTTGACCAAAAAAGGGCATGACCCCCATGCCCCACAACCTATATTCAACCCATCTTGCCCTGAGCGACTGTTTTTGTGTTCCCAGATTGAAAAAAAAGTCCTCAAAGGGAAACGTTTTGCCCATGTGGAGGAGGCGAAACACAAAAATGGCAGAGCACTAAAAGGCATCAAAATAGATGAGTTAAAAAACTTGTTTTGAGCAGTGGAAAAAACATCTCAATAGTTGTATTGCATCAAATGGAGAGTACTTTTAAGGTGACTGAAGTCTAGACATATACAAAAAAATATACAATTTTTTAATAAATACATTCCGGGCTTTTTGGGCCCCCTTTGTATATTTACCACATTTTCTTTAGGTTGATTGCACATTTTTGCACTTGTGACTTGTGCTGCAATGAACATGCAGGTGCAGGTGTCTCTTTTGTATAACGACCTCTCTTCCTTTGTGCTTTCTTCTGTTTCTTAACTCTGCTTCCAAGATGTCTGTGTCTCTCGCTACAATTAGAGGGAGCAGCTTCCACCCCTACATTGACTCCCTCCTGCTCTGCTCTTTTGTCTTGCAACCCGTGCCTATCTTTTTTTTTTATTTTGAGTGTTTTGCTTTAATACATTTCATTAACCTTACACATTGCCCAGAAAACTGACATGTGCAACAAAGAATTTTAAAAATATTTTTGAAAAAGTTTCTGATGTCTTTGAAGTCACTGGAGAGCTGCAAGCGAGCAAAGGCGGTAGAATTCGGGGGCTGCTGAAGGGCCTGCAAAGAATGCTATTTCCTTTTTTCTGAGTTGGAGTCTCGCTCTGTCCCCCAGGCTAGAGTGCAGTGGCACACTCATGGGTACCGCAGTCTTGATCTGCTGGGTTCAGGGGACCCTTCCACCTCAGCCTTCCAAGTAGCTGGAACCACAGGCATGAGCCACCACATCCGGCTAATTTTTTGATTTATTGTAGAGATGAGATCTTGCCAAATTGCCCAGACTGGTCTCGAACCCCTAGGTTCAGGCAGTCCTCTTGCCTCGGCCTCCCAAAGTGCTGCGATTACAGGCTTGAGCCACCGCCCCCGGCCAACATATGCTATTTCTATTGTGAAGATTCCAAGCATATGTCAATGGTTAGTAAAATAACAGGTTGAAATGATGAATTTTCAGCAAGAGCCCAATATGTTTTTTCCCTGATTTTAAACACGGACTTTGGTTCATCGGTTTTCCCCAGAGGAGGGCAGCAGGAGCCTCTTCTATGGCCCAGGCATTGACAAAAAGGCAACTTTCGGGAGGTCACTGTAAAATTAGCTAACAGATGCAGTTTCTGGTTAGAAAGTGCCTAGCCTCAGCTCGGAGGGACCCGAACACTCCCTCTCCCTTGCAGGGCTGGTGGGGAAGGCTGCTGGGGCCTCAGAAAGCCCCAGAGCAGCAGGGATCCTCCCCAGCTGCAGGCCAATTAGAAAGCCAGTGATTGAACAGAAGGCCAAGAAGACTGCAGAGCCAGGCCTGGAGTGCTCTTTGTTCCACCTTTTTTCCCATGCTGAGAACTGAAAGAGAAAAACATTGCATGACAAGAATTAATGGTGTCAAACAAATACCCATCAAAGACGATTTAAGAATCGCTCTTCTCTGTCGGAAATGGATGAGGAAGACAAAGGAGTAGTGGCTTTCTTTTTTACCCATTAACTACTCTACATTTGCAAAGAAGTGGTGAACAGGATTTTTGTTTTTTTGTTTTTGCTGCATATCCATTCAACTTGGTTAATGCTCACAAATTTGCAGTCCAGAGATTTTTTTTTTTTGAGAAGTTGTTACAGAGCATATCATTTTCACTGATCATAACTACAACTTTGTTTATAACCAAAACCTTGTTTATAATCTCAGAATGCCACTATGTCTAATTGTTTTGAAATCATCATTTAAAAAAATAGACTTCACTTTTTAGAGCAGTTGGAGATTCACAGCAAAATTGAGCAGAAAGCACAGAGATTTCCCCTGCATCCCTGACCCCACACAGGCACAGCCTCCCCCACTAAACCTCCCCACCAGAGCAGTACACTCATTGCAAATGATGACCATCATCACACATCATTATTGCCCAAAGTCCATGGTTTATTTTAGAGTTCACTCTCTCAGTTTTGCACATTCTATGAGTATGGACAAATGTATACGACATGCATCTATCATGATAATATCAGACAGAGTCATGTCACTGTTCTAAACATCCTCTGTGCTTTGTCTATTCATACCTCCTTCTCTTAATCCCTGGCATCCAATGATTATTCAGTCTCCATAGTTTTGTCTTCTCCAGAAGGTCATATAGTTGGAATAATACAGTATTTAGCTTTTTAGATTGACTTCCTTCACTCAGTAATGTGCATTTAAGTTTCCTCCATGTCTTTTCATGGCTTGATCATTTTTTTTTTTTTTCTTTTTTTTGAGTTGGAGTCTCAC
>NW_006994758.1:345270-345688 GCF_000164805.1 Carlito syrichta
GCCAACTCAAAAAAAAAAAAAAAAATTTTTTTTTAAATTAGCAGGGATGGTGGAGTGCGCCTGTAGTCCCAGCTACTCAAGAGGCTGAGGCAGAAGGATTGCCTGAGCCCAGGAGGTCGAGGCTGTTGTGAGCTGTGATTGTGCCACTGCACTCCAACCTGGGCGACAGAGTGATACTCCAACTAAAAAAAAAATGAGGAGCCAGGCTCGGTGGCTCAGCCTGTAATCCCTCGCTTGGGGAGGCTGAGGTGAGTGGATTGCTGAACCCGCGGGTTCGAGACCCGCCGGAGCAACTTGACAAGACCTCATCTCTACAATAAATCAAAACTTAGCCGGGCGTGGTAGCGCGCGCCTGTACTTCCAGCTACTTGGAAGGCTGAGGCGGAAGGAACGCTGGAGCCCAGCAGGTCGAGGCTGT
>NW_006994758.1:345708-346810 GCF_000164805.1 Carlito syrichta
CCAAAAAAAAAAAAAAAAAAATGAGGAAAGTTTGTCACAGAGACATCCAGTAACTTGCACAGCCAGTAAGTGACAGGACCAGAACTGAGATCCAAGCTGAATGACTCCAGAGCCCCCATTTCACCACCACACACTTCCTCTGCAAAAATTGTTCTAACTGCAAAGAAAGGTTTATAAGTTGTTCATTTTCTCTCTCCTGGCCACCTCAGCTTCGACCTGCTGGGCTCAGGCGATCCTTCCACCTTAGCCTTCCAAGTAGCTGGAACTACAGGTGTGTGCCACCATGCTCGGCTAATTTTTAAAATTTTTTTGTAGAGACAGGTCTCGCTCTGCTGCCCAGGCTGGTCTCGAACCCGTGGGCTCAGACAATCCTCTTGTCTCTACCTCCCACAGTGCTGGGATTACAAGTGTGAGCCACCGTTCCGGTGAAAGATTGCTTTTCTTTGACAACTCCATTTATTACATGGAGAGGTAGAGGTGCAGCATGGACTATGGAATCAGACAAATAAGTCTTTCACCCTGGGCATGTTATATGATCTCTAAGGCTCAGTCTTCTCATTTGTTTTTGTTTGTTTGTTCGTTTGTTTGTTTTGAGTTGGAGTCTCACTCTGTCGCCCAGACTGGAGTGCAGTGGCCGCTCCCGGCCCCCGCAGCCTCGACCTGCTGGGTTCCGGCGTTCCTTCCACCTCTGCCTTCCGAGTAGGCGGAATTACAGGCATGTGCTACCACACCCGGCTAATTTTTTATTTATTGTAGAGATGAGGTCTTGCCAAGTTGCCCAGGCGGGTCTCGAACCCGCGGGCTCAGGCAATCCACTCACCTCAGCCTCCCAGAGTGCTGGGATTACAGGCTGAGCCACCGAGCCTGGCTAGTATTCTCATTTGTAAATCCAACTTAACAATGTCTGTCTTGCATATGAGCTTTCAGGATACTTAAAAAGGTCTACAAAGGCATGACACACAGTAAGTCATCACCTTTTTTTTTTTTTTTTTTTGAGTTGGAGTCTCTGTCGCCCAGACTGGATTGCAGTGGCCACTCCCGACCACCGCAGCCTCGACCTGCTGGGCTCCGGCGATCCTTCCGCCTCAACCTTCCGAGTAGC
>NW_006994758.1:346932-352847 GCF_000164805.1 Carlito syrichta
AACCCGCAGGCTCAGGCAATTCACTCACCTCAGCCTCCCAAAGGCGCGGGATTACAGGTTAAACCACCGAGCCCGGCTAAGCCATCACCTTTATGACTTACATCCTTGTAACTCTGATGCTTATTCCAATGTCAGTGCTCTGGATTCTGGAATACAAAATTTCCCACCACTAAAGCTTTGCTTTACCATGAAGATTTCACTCAGTCCATTGTGTGACAGTATTTTATAGCTATAGTATTCTAAAGATACTCTCAGATGAATGTCTTCCTTTCTCAACATCAATGCTACACAAAGACTCCAGTTTAATTATGGTACAGGGGATGGTGAATTAGGGGGCTTGCCCCAAATTATGCTGATTTTTTTTTAAGTTACCCAGGCTGCAGTGCAGTAGCAGGATCATGGCTCACTGCAGCCTCAAACTCCTGGGCTCAAGTGATCCTCCCACCTCAGCCTCCTGAGTAGATGGGACTATTGGCACATGCCACCATGTCTGGCTAATGTTTTGATTTTTTTGGGTGGAGGTACAGATAAGATCTTGCTATGTTGCCCACCAGACTCATCTTGAACTCCTGGGCTCAAGTGATCCTCTTGCCCCGGCCTCCCAAAGTGCTGGCATTACAGGCTTGCACCCAGCCTGAAAATCTTTTTTAACTACGAAAAAACACATTCAAAAAATCTTTGTAGTTTCTATGTCAATGGACCTCATCCAAAACCCTCTCTGAAGAGCAGTGGCCCATACCTGATTGGGCAGGAGAATGTGGGAACGTCTACCTTACTAGAGTCTCACAAATGCATTGCTCAGATCTGGCTCTTTCCTGTACTAAATCTCTCTGTAATTTTGTGTCTGCTCATGAAAGCTGCGTTCACAAATAGCATGCTTACGCACACATACAGACATACAAAGACAAACCTTTCAAGCGGAAAACAAATTCCTGCCAATGATAAACAAGATGAATACAAACACTATTGGACTTAGATTATGTATAAATTTTACATTGTCTTGCATTCATTATTTATATTTCCTACACTTAACACATGTGCATCTTCTTACATTCTTACTTCCCTACACATAATGATCATCAGCCTGTATGTACTAACCTGGGCATTTTAGAACAACTAAGGACAGTAAACGTATATAAACTATAACTACACCTATATATCTTTTTTTTTTTTTTTTTTTTTTTTGAGTTGGAGTCTCACTCTCACCCAGACTGGAGGGACCAGCCACTGCAGCCTCGAACTGCTGGGCTCCGGTGATCCTTCCGCCTCAGCCTTCCAAGTAGCTGGAACTACAGGCGCGCGCTACCACGCCCGGCTCATTTTTTGATTTGTTGTAGAGATGAGCGCTCATCAAGTTGCCCAGGCGGGTCTCGAACCCGCGGGCTCAGGCAATCCACTCACCTCGGCCTCCCAAAGTGCTGGGAGTACAGGCTGAGCCACCGAGCCGGCCACATCTATATATCTTAAGAATTATACTATGACGGATAAAAGGGGATTCTCTTCCTTTTTCTTGTAATTTAAATCTCGAGTTATGTTATCAAAGCAACGTGCCAAAATTTTTTTTATTTTTCCTAATCAAAAGGCATGATTTTATCTATTCTTATTTGCAAAAGGGAAAATGAGAAAGAAATAAATTAAAAAATAGAATAGGCCTTCTTCCTTCAGGACTATAAAAAAGACATAAAGAATTAAGCTCAGCCGGGCTCGGTGGCTCAGCCTGTAATCCCGCGCCTTTGGGAGGCTGAGGTGAGTGGATTGCCTAAACCCGCGGGTTCCAGACCCACCTGGGCAGCGAGACCTCATCTCTACAATAAATAAAAAAATCAGCCGGGCTTGGTAGCGCATGCCTGTAGTTCCGGCTACTCGGAAGGCTGAGCGGAAGGATCGCCAGGGCCCAGCAGGTCGAGGCTGGGCGACCGAGTGAGACTCCAACTCAAAAAAAATAATAATAGTTTAAAAAACGAATAACCACTTAGCCGGGCTGGGTGGCTCAGCCTGTAATCCCAGTACTTTGGGAGGCTGAGGTGAGTGGATTGCCTGAGCCCACGGGTTCGAGACCCGCCTGGGCAACTTGGTGAGCCCTCGTCTCTACAATAAATAAAAAATTAGCCGGGCATGGTAGTGTGCGCCTGTAGTTCCAGCTACTTGGAAGGCTGGGGCAGAAGGATTGCCGGAACCCAGCAGGTCAAGGTTGGGTGACAGAGTGAGACTCCAACTCAAAAACAAAAAACAAAAAACAAAAAAACAAAAACAAACAAAACAAACAAACAAACAAAAAAAAAATATATATATATATATATCAACAGTATCCCTTCCCTTCAGCACGTGATCTGGGGCCCCACTGCCTCATCAACATCTATACTCCTATGAATCATGTATATGTGTACTTTTGACCACTTGTGTACCTAATCCTGAATTGTGTCATCTTTAAAATTAAAATAATGTAACACGTGTCAATTGCAGCAATCCTGTCCCACGTGACCAGACCTAATGCTCCAAAACCATACCTTTGCCCACGGATAATTGGTTTACTCCTTTATTTATTTATTCATTTTGGTTTATTCCTTTAAAAACGCTTCCTCAAAGGCCCCACTCACTAAGGGCTTTTTTTTTTTTTTTTTTAAGTGTTGGAGTCTCACCCTGTCACCCAGACTGGAGTGCAGTGGCCACTCCCGGCCACCGCAGCCTCGACCTGCTGGGCTCCGGCGATGCTTCCGCCTCAGCCTTCTGAGTAGCTGAAACTACAGGCGCGAGCTACCACACCCGGCTCATTTTGATTTATCGTAGAGATGAGGTCTCGCCAAGTTGCCCAGGCGGGTCTCGAACCCGCGTGCTCAGGCAATCCACTCACCTCAGCCTCCCAAAGGCGCGGGATTACAGGCTGAGCCACCAAGCCCGGCTACTAAGGGCTTTTTAACTGCTGTAGAATTTCAACCTGTTTATCAGCAGCAGTCAAGTTAATGTAAATTTGATACCCAGAGACCTCAGGATGCTCACTCTGCGATTTATGGTGCAGAACCAGACACCCAATGTGCCGGTCCCACTCCAGCAGATCCAAACTCAAAGCAACATTTTTTGGTTTGAGAAACTAGAGAATAGGTGAATGCAAGAACTGGGCGCAGGCAGGAAAACCCTGCTGGTTTTGCTAGAAAGGTTACACTGGAAGCGCCCAGCACACCGGCGCCAGGCCCAGGGGCGTGAGCTCATTAACTTCGAACAGTAAGCACCCTCTTCTGCCCCTTCACGGTCGAACAATCCGAAACCACGAGGCACTATAAGAACCCACCACTCGAAACACTGTAGCCAGGTTTCTACGGAACCGGAGTATAGAACTGCTACTCACTGCGCATGCCTTGGAGCAGTGACCAATGGGAGCCCGATACACAGGAGATAAGGCGGGGCTATGTCGTTCCGGGAACGGCGCAGCTTCCGGATAAACAGGGACCGGAATTCGGCCTTCGGCCAATCAGAGACTTATGCGGGTCCCTCCCCTGAGCCAATTGTCTGTTCGGGTACGGAGAGAACAGGTTCAAAATTAAGAAACCCAGAGGGGTGACAGAGGTTAGCATGGCTGACGTGAGAGGCCGGGGGCTGCGCAGGGCGGATGGGAGTCGGGAGGGCGGAACGAAGACGGACAGTCTGATCCTTGAGGGCGGATGCGGCACTACAGTTATTTCTCCCCCACAAAGCAAATGATACCGGGCAACATGGCCGCTCCTCCCCAGTAGCACGATCCTGGGTGGACTGTTCCACTTGTGCGTTCTTCTTTCGCGCGTTCTGGTCGATTCCATGCTGTAGCATTATCGATTTGGGGGCCACAGAGAGTGGGGAATGGGCGCTCTTTAGGGCCACAGACAGGGGAATGGAAACCCTGGGAAGCGGGTACCTCTCTTGTCCCATAGACTGGGGAATAGACACTCCTAGAGCCAAAGACAGGGGTTTGGACACTCAGGAGCTCACACGTTGGGGAATGGACATTCCTGGGACCACACAGAATTGGGAATAGGCACCCTAGGGTCACAGACGGGCTTGGACACTCATGAGGGCACACATATTGGGGAGTGGACACTCGTAAGGTCATGCAGACTAAGGTGCAGGGAGGTAGGGAGCACCGGCCCAGGGAGAGTTGGTGGTGGCTGGGAGTGTGGGGAACAGAGGGACTAGGAGGGGATCTCTGCTTCCCTGATTGGAGCAACAGAGACTGGGGTATGGGCACTTGTGGGGCCACTGACCAGGAAGTGGGCACCCCTAGGGTCCCACAGACAGTGGTTCAGACACTCACAGGGCCACACACATTGGGGAGTGGACACCACAAAAATCAAACATGGGAATGGACACTCCTGGGGCCACAGACGGGTGTGGACACCCCTAGAGTCATAGAGATGGGGATTTGGAGTAGGGGTGCACACACTGGGGTGTGGACACTCTTGGGGTCACACAGACTGAGGTGCAGGGAACCCTCAACCGGGGAAAGTTGGTAGTGGTTGGGGCTGAGGGCAATGTAGGGATTGGGAGGGGACCTCTGCTCTCCTGGTTGGGCCTGGCTGGGCCAGTGTTTTCCTGTGCAGGTAGGGGGAGTAGAGTGGGAAACATGTGGTGGGTGGGATCTCTGAGGTTGGGGAGGGCTCCAGGAGCATGTCACAGCGCTGGAGGGGTCTGGCAGAGCCCCAGAGAAGGGACCTCTGAGATGGGCTTTGCAGCAGGGGAAAGGAAAGAAAGGTCATATGTTTGGGGTCCCTGACCACCCACCAGTGGTGATAGAACCTGAAAGTCTGAAGGACGATCATGGGGAGGTTTTTGAGGAAGGGGGGGAATGCTAGACTGAAGGAAGGATAGTTCACTTATGCAAGTTACTCAGCTGTTTCCTAAAAACAACAACAGTGATGCATAATGGTAATGAGTCAAGCTCTGTCCTAATCACTTTACATGAATCATCTCACTTAGTCATAACGACGACCCTAACTGTGTCAGGGTGGTTAGCCAGGTTAGACATAGACATAGATAGATAAATTTCCTGTAGGCAGGTTTAGGAAGCGTTCAGACTTTTTTTTTTTAATTACATTTTACTGCAGGCCAAGCTGGCAGCCTCATCCACCCCCTCAGCAAATTAAAAGAAAACGCCATCAGATGTAAGAACAGGACAGTCCGACCTTTCAATTCACGGTTTAGTTATTAGTTATAATAATCACTAAAAATCTTTCAGGTTCCCTGTTGAAGGTGGAAGGCTGTATACCACCTCTTAACTAATCAAAGCCATAGAAATGATAAGACTACCGTTTAGCACAGAAACTTGTGAATTGGAAACTGGCAGGTCTCCTGTAAAAGACTTTCTGGGAAAGACCACCCCTCCTCCCACTCTACCCATCAGAAGCAGAGAGATGTCAATTTCTCTGGCGTGATGGTTACCTATGTCCCACCCTCTTTCTTTAGCATATCAATTGTTGGAAAAATATATCTAGTTTCTTAGTTAAGAGCAAAAGCGCAATCTTTCTTTCTTTTTTTTTTTTTTTTTGAGCTGGAGTCTCACTCTGTCACCCAGACTGCAGTGCGGTGGCCACTCCCAGCCACCACAGCCTCGACCTGCTGGGTTCTGGCGATCCTTCTGCCTCAGGTGTCCAAGTGGCTGGAACTACAGGCGCGTGCTACCATGCCTGGCTAATTTTTTTGATTTATTGTAGAGTTGAGGTCTCGCCAAGTTGCCCAGACAGGTCTTGAACTCATGGGCTCAGGCATTCCTCTCTCACCTTGGTCTCCCAAAGTGCTGAGATTGCAGGCTTGAGCCACTGCGCCTGGCCAATATTTTTATTTTTATGTACGTATGTATTTATTTATTTATTGAGTTGGAGTCTCACTCCGTCACCCAGACTGGAGTGCAGTGGCCGCTCCTGGCCACCGCAGCCTAGACCTGCTGGGCT
>NW_006994758.1:352867-353861 GCF_000164805.1 Carlito syrichta
TGCCCAGGTGGGTCTCGAACCCGCAGGCTCAGGCAGTCCACTCACTTCAGCCTCCCAAAGGCGCGGAATTACAGGCTGAGCCACCGAGCCCGACTCGTCTTTCTTTTTTGAGACTTGCTGGCACCAGGCCTTTCTGGCACAAAACTTTTGCCTGCCCATTTTGTCCTCTCTTCTTCTCGCTGATAAATTTTGTTTTGAAACTGCTGGCTGCTATGAAAAATGATTTCAAGGTCGAGCCAAAGAACCCACGTGTTTGTGCCGCACCCCATTCAGCATCATCTGGTGTCCAACATGGGGCCTGAAGCTCAGCAGTTGCCAGCATCACATGGTCTGTAACTAAGGCAGAAACAGCTTCTATTTCGTTCTTCCATCTCTCCCTCTCCCCCCCTCCCTCTCTGTCTCTTTTCTCTCTCTCCTTCCTCACAGTCTCTGCTGTTTTCTTTTTCACTCCTCTTCCTTCTCATGGTCAACTACGAATTCTCCCTATCGCTCAGTTTCTGCTCCCTCCGGTCAGGTGAACATGTGGGATGGAGTTAAGCTCCTGCACCATGCAGAACTGAAACTGGTGATCCTCTTTGATGGGAGGCACAGACGGAATGTATGAAGCTAGATTTCATTTCTATGCAGCACCAGAAGACCCCACTTTTTTTCAAGCTTCGCTCTTGCTGTTCTACTGGAAGTGGGGAAGGATTTCTAGTTGGAATAGGACAGAATATTTTTCTCTGGTATTTAAGCAGTCGTCGTTCTTATGCTAGCAGCCGGGTTACTTGGAAGTGAGTCTGTTTCTAAAGGTTTCAGCCTTGCCTGAGATTGCAATCAACTGTTTGTCCTTGTTAAACTGTTAAAAAGGTCTCTTAGGGCCGGGCTTGGTGGCTCAGCCTGTAATCCCGCGCCTTTGGGAGGCTGAGGTGAGTGGATTGCCTGAGCCCGCAGGTTCGAGACCCACCTGGGGCAGCGAGACCTCATCTCTACAATAAATAATAAAAAAAAAATA
>NW_006994759.1:0-2271 GCF_000164805.1 Carlito syrichta
GTACAAATTTAAGAGATCTGGGCAGAGAAAGAGGAAACAGCAAATTAACCACAAATGAACATATAAAGACATGGAGGAAAACCAAGGAGGAGGTGGCATAAAAATATGGAAATAAAGTATTTTAAGGAAGATAAAGCAATCAGTTGTTTCTATCAGTGAGAAATCAAGTAAGAGAAAGACCTACAAATGTTCATGGAAATCATTTGTAGCCTTTTAAAGATATACTTAAGTAGAGCACTAAGATTGAAAGGCTATGGTGAGTCATGAGTGGGAAAAGACACTGTGGAGATAGTTGGTAAAGACAATTCTTTCAAGAATATAGATTCTAAATGGGAAGAAAAAAAAAACTAGGGAAAGAAATAGTAGAGTGGGGTTGGAAGCCGGGGAATCCCCTCCACCCCTGGAAATACTTACACGTATTCAAATGTGCTGGTGAAGAAAGACATATTAAAAATAGTGAAATAGAATCATAAGGTTTAAGCCTCTGAGAAACAGGAAAAGAAAGAGAATCATTTTCTTTTTGACAGGGGAGAGAAGAAACCAATTGAGTTGTATATAAGTAAACTGAATAAGTATTGCTTAGTTGTTTTCTCTATGAAACAGAATATGGGGGTCTGATAACACAGTGGACCTGAGGGTTGGGAGTTAAACTTTTGAGAGGCATTGGTATTGATGAACTATGGAATGAGAATGTGCTGACTAGGAAAAATATGATAATGCTGTCAGAGAGCTACAGATGCCTCCCTCAAAATTAGAGACATAAATATATAGTGGCCCAATCCTGACTATTCTATGATTTTTCTCTTGAAATGTCAGTAATATGCATGACAAAACAGAGAATGTAGCAATTGGATTTATTAAGGTCTGTAGGGTTTTCTCCAATCAGGAGCGCTGGAAAGATACTAGCATACATAGTTTTAGAAAGCTGGTAAACAACAGGTTGAAGTGAAGTGATGGATAGGGAGTTAAGGGAAGACAGGAAGGATCCAGTGGGAAGAGAAACAAAGGACTCTATAAAATAAATATACCAAGGAGGCCAAAGAACTGGTGTATTGGAAACTACAAAATGAGAAAGGGAGTTGGCCAAAGACATGTGGTTAAGAATGACTCTGATCACTTTATCTGAGAGATGGCCCAATCTGGATGTGACAAGGTCTAGGGTGTGGTCATGGAGTGGGTGCCTGCATGAGGGAAAGTTCCTGAAGGTGAGGCAGGCAAGAAACCATGAGGCAAAGTTATTGAATGAAGTCATCCAGGATGATATCACGCCCAGGGGTGGAGAAGATGACTGCCAGCCTGGTGCCAAGGTCTTCCAAGAGATTTTCTGCCATATCATGAATATGGAGGCAAGAAGTGAAAACTCAAGAGCTGCCCACAAAAGCAAAACACATTAGGGCAATTACCTGAATGATTCAATCAAAAATCATTTTTATGATTTCTAGGAAAAAGGAACTTTGCCTGTATTTGCCTAAATGAATTCACCTGAGGATTTACAATGTCCCAGATCATTTTTCCTGCATGAATACTTAGCCACTAGCAGGCCTCTTCTGGTCCCATCTGGCTTTCAGGCCTGAGGATGGATTAACCTGGTACTTACTGCCAGTGAAAGAGCACAAGAGAATGCTATCAACTTTCTTCTCTGTTGGATTGGTCAAATCACATAGCAAGGGCCATGATAGAGTTTGGAATGGGGAATGAGCAATGATACTAAAGTATCCTGGCCTCAACTCTGCATTTTGCCTTCTGAGCTGCAAAGTCATTGCTTGCTCACACCAGCCCCATGATTCAGTCCTATCATAAAAGAGTATTTTTAAAAACAGCTATAATACTTTATATTGTTTATTGTACTCTGTAAGGCAAGATAAACTAGCATCTTCCTTGCCCTCTGGAAGTTAACAACTGTGTAGATATTTTTAGCAGTCTAAAATCATAGATTTATAGATTTAGTTTAAACTTCTACTTTATATGAGCAAAGTACAAGTAAATTAATGTGTTATTAAATGGTAATAAACAGGATTCTTAAGGAAATACTCATCAAAATATTATCATCTGTCTTTTTACAATACAGGGAATTATAGCATCTGCTTACTGAACACGTGCTGTGTACCCAGAGCAGAAGAAAACTCAAAACAGAAAGTACACATTGTGCATTTGCTGAGGATTCTTATAGTCTTGTTTGGAACATACATTATGCATACAGAGTTTTCATAAAACATAATATTTTATCAACTATTAAAATCTTCTCAAATAAATAAACAATAGAAATGTCAT
>NW_006994760.1:0-2047 GCF_000164805.1 Carlito syrichta
TGTGTAATAGAGTTAAATTGACTGCCATTTATTTAACGTTAAATAATGCTGAAAGTCTAAGGATATCAGATATTTATATTTTGATAGCTTGGAGAAAGACTAGCGACATTATTGGTGAGGATAAGTGCAAAAAATTATTGGGAATTTAATGACATCAACCATAGTGCATTAAACCAAGTGTGTGATCTTTCCACATAACCATGAAGCTGATCTTGGTTGGGAATAATACTGAGTGTGAAGGGATGTGAATAATAGTGATCGATGCCTTTGGGAAAAAAAGTTTTTTACACAAAAATTATTTAAATGAGAACCAATACTTTGTCATGTAATTTGCCTTAACATCAACTTCCTTTATTATTAACTTCAACTGACTCTTTCCTCTTTGGAAATAGGAAAATTGAAGATAATATTAGATGATAACTTATCTTCTGACTGAGAGTTCCCTGAAAGCCAAAATATTAAAAGATAATTAACATTGATCAGCCAATTAGTATGTGCTAGATGCTGCAGTTGCACAGACTCATTAATCCTATAGAAAAATATTATGGTTTTCATCATATGTTCAAGTACAGTTAATGAAATAATTAATAAACTTAAGTAACTTGTCAAATTATCACACAAGCAGTAGGTGAATAATTAAGAATCAATACCCAGATATGTTTAATATGAAGAAGTTTCTCTGATTCTGCTTGTAACATTATCCTGTCTCTTCTCTTTCTCAATCCTTCAAGAAAAGTGAAGTTACTAATATGATTGATCAGAGCCCGAGGCATTAACTGTGTATTAAAAAGCTTAACATTTCTCTGTGTTTCTTTCCTGTGATATACATTTTTTGATACTTGTTCTCTTTTTATCTTTCTGTCTCTTTCAAAACACTGTGTGAATTCAGACCATCTGATTTAGATTGAAATTTGAAAACTGCTTATGTGCTAAGCTTGAATGTTCTTCTACTGGGCTGTTTATTGCTGTACTGATGTCTTGCAAAGTGCTCTCTTAAAATTTTTTTGAAACCTGTTCTTGTGTCTTCATGTAGAAAAAATTGAATGATTTGTAGGTGGTGTCTATATATTTTCAGGTCTTTATTCATAACTTCCATCTTTATGCTTAACTTTCAACATCTTAGAGATAGAGTAGCCATACAAATTCTGAAGTCAGTATGATGTGTACTTAAGTCAGGATTTGAAAATAACTAGTGATTTCTAGCAAGTCATTTTACCTCCCTATATTCATAAAGTATGTGATATCAATTTACAGGAATTTTTTTCAGGATTAAAATAGGTAATTAATGAATGAACTGACAGTCCATTCTACACACACACACACACACACACACACAAATACTGTAATAATAACTGGGAAAAGTTCAGATATATTTCTTGGGGAAGAGTTATTAAAATACATATATGAAACAAACTAGAAGGAAACTATTGCTTGCAAATTGTACAGTATAAGATTATTAAAATTAGCTTTGAAAATCTTGATTAGAAGAGAAGAAGAGATGCATTTCAGAGTTTGAACTGTCTGATGAAAGTCAATTACATTAAGAAATCTTAGTCTCTTTAACTAGAAATTATTTCTGGAAAAATTTCATCAACCTGACATTTATAAAAACTATGTATGAAAACACATGACAAAATATGGCAAATATTCTAGTTTTTATATCTGTATGAAAGCTGAGTATGTCAGTGAGTGTGTTTCTATGGAGACTAGCATAAATCATGTATGTATGTTGCATTCTAATAATCTAGCTTAGTAGAGGACTAGAATTTCAAGAGTTTAAAGAAAAAAATATCTTTAATATCTTAATTGTGTCAAGCATGCATTAAAAAACACAAGTCAACATCTAATGTATTTGTATTGTCAAATTCCTCTTGAGAACTTGCTATGTCAATATTCTATCTGTTGAGTAAATGATGACATGCATTTTTTGTAGATAATATATGTAATAATTAACTGATATGCTATTATAAAATTTGAGGACTTTTACTTGAATTCTCCTTCAGACAGATGCCATTTCAATTTTACTAAGACATAGAACATAAGAGTA
>NW_006994761.1:0-27180 GCF_000164805.1 Carlito syrichta
CGTACTCTGCAACAAACTATCCTATTAACCTTATAGTTTTAATCACCAAGCATTTAAAATCAGGCACACAGAAAAAAAGAGAATTCGGGGCCCAATATATATAAACCAAAATATTATGAAGATTTACAAAGTGCTAAGCATTTGGGCTCCTCATTAGTATAAAAATTTAGATAATTTAAAATTCTGGAAAATTGTCATTGATCTTAGCTAAAACGATGTTCAAATCCTGCTAGATAAACGGCTCAAATGCTGTTACATAATATTAAAAACATCCAAAAGTTTCTAATCTAAAGAAAGTGCCATAATAGTACGTGGTTGTGCTATAACCAAGCTCCAACAGGATTCGGTGACCATAATAATAAAAGAATACCTCGTGGGCAACCCCCTCTTGTCCCCACCCAGTATGGGAGTTTCTGTGTCCCCTCAATTAATACAGCTTTACAAAAAAAAAAAGTCTTCCTCGTTTTGTCAATTCTCGAATGGTCACGTATCCCTGGAGAAGTTTTTGGATAGGTGTCGGTGACCAGCACTGACCAAGGGTGGGTTAGGACCCGCACCAGAGAATCTGGACAGCGAGAAGACCACTCGGAGGCAGTTCTTCTGGGAACAGTCTGATCAGGACTGAAGCCGATTTTATTCAAACCTTTTCCAACTTATATACCATTTTCTATACCCTCCAGCAATGTGATAATCACTCACTGGGGGCGTACAAGTTTCGTGCTTTACAAACTATGCATCACAAGACCACCACGAGATCTACAATTTCCAAGCAAACAATTCAAATTCCATGATGCCTGCCGTGCTTACATTAAGGTCACAGGTGCACAATTTCAATACAAATCGTTCAAAGTGTTTTCCATAATGTTCAATGAATCATTCATATTATACGCTTTGCTCTATACCCTGATTAATACAAAAAACTTTCCTGAGTTAACTCTAGGTTCAATCCAAGTTCACTGATTCCCAATATTTTTAACAATTAATATTATCAACTTAACACTATACTATAATCTATAAGTTTAGTTAAATGACTTAACTGTCAGTTATACTATTATCCTATTACGATTTAACGTAATGCCTTATAACTCAGTTAAAACTTATTCTTAAACTATAAAACTTTACTATAATTCATATGTTTCATATGTCTAAACTTTAATTTTCATATGATCTAGTTATTGGACTTTAATACTATGCTATATCCTATTAAGCTAATACGTTATCGTTAATTCTTTTATAAATCATAGTAACTATTACACTTGAATAATGTAGCAAAAGGAAACAAAACAGCAAGCATAGATTTACGCAGCTATGAGTGTATATGTATATATTTTATCCCAACAAGTCTACTCTAAAAATCAAATAGTAGCTGTCACACTCTTGAACAAGGAAATGCAAGGCTTCCAAGATGGCGGCCATGGGCTGAAGCAGACAGAGTTTCGGTAATTAACGAAACAAAAGAAAACGTTCTGCCTGGCTAGGGGCAGGGCAACAAAACTATCATGGTAATTTAGTTTCTAATCTTAGCCCTAGGGGAAACAGCTTTCGGGAACAAGAACTGACTACCCAGTCTACCAGGAAATAGAAGTTAAAAAATATCTAGAAAGAAGTAAAACTTAGAAAGACAGAGAGAAATAATTCTGCTATGCACTTTCCATCAGGTGTATTGAGATTTACTTATAAGTTTTACTGCCATGTATGCACACTGGTCACCAATCACACGCCAATATTATAGGTATAACTGATATCCTATGTCAGAGGCGATCTTCCAGATGGGCCTTTACAGGCCTCAGCCATGTAGCTATAGATGTTGGCTCCCAACACCTTATTTCTCTTGAATCAGCCCCAGTAATACTAAACAGCTTTTAGCAGCCGTTACTGTTCATGTATGTGATGGGAGCCAAAGGGGCCATCTCCTAGAATCATTGAGTTTTAAATCTAAGAGGAATTGTGGAATCCACATTCAGAGAACACTGCCCAGTCTTCTCTTCCCATCGTCAATGACTCTTAAAGCCAATAGTTAAATGTGGGAGGTATAAATGGAAGGGATTTGTGAACACCATTTTCAATCACTGGGAGAATGAACAGCCTGTATCTAACAATCCATGGGCTACAATCTGTGGCTTCTAGGGGACTCTGATCCAATGAAGGAAATACATATGGAGAAACAAAACCAAGGTGGGACTAAGATGACCAATGTGAGGCAGCCAGAGTGAGTTTCTCCTACAAGAGTAAACCAAGATAGAGTTTCCTTAGCACCCAGAGAGAAAAAGGACCAGCAGCATACCCCCACAACTCAGCAAAGAAGTGACAATAACCACATAGTCCAAAGAAGAGAAAAATCAAGTGACCCAGACTGAGATTTAGCTAGACTGTCTTCCAGTTCACCACACAGATCACCAGCAGCCTCCGGATGTAGTGGGGAAGGTGAGTGAGCGGAATTCAGGAGTTCTGTGCTCATGCCACCAAGTTGGAGGGTCCCTGAGCCTTGTGAGACACCAGTCCTTCATGGGAAACTGCCTTACCCACAACCATATTCTACCAAAACCCACATGGAGTGCTGCAGGCAGAAAAAGTCCTGAGCAGTTCCAGCCACCATTTCCCAGGAACTCAACCTTTGCAGGGCAGCTCAGCAGCTTTCTAACTGGCCAAGGGCAAACTCTGGCTGCAGAAAGTTTCTGGCTGGAGTGGGTTGCCTGAGAATATCTGAGGCCCTGAGGCCTGCTGAACTTTGACCTTCAGATCACAGATTGCCTGAGGCTAAAGAAGGAAGCTGGTAGAATTTGTTGCCATAGCAATCCCTCACTCCCCATGTAAACTCTTCAGTGACTGCCCTGCTGGACAGCCTTGCCCCAGTGTTCTGGGATTCCCTCATAATTCCCACTGCAGCAAACTGGTTGGGGATTTGGTGTTTCTTTCCCCTGCACTCCTCTCGAGGGCTCAGAACAGACAGAGAACTTGGATGATACCTGAAAATCCGCCCTCCATCTAGGTTGGCTGGGTATTTCCTTGGAGAAACACAGCCAAGGAGAAAGCCCACAGCCACCATTTCAGCTGACTCTCCTTTACAAGCACCATATCTTGTCTGGAGTTCAACAGCATAGCCTACAACATCAGATATAATACCTCAGCTTTGGGGAAGTCCTGATCCTAGAAACCAGCTAACACCACTTTCCAAGTCATTTTGACTGAAAGATCACATATCAACAACCTAATGTCACACCTCAAGGAACTAGAAAAACATGAACAAAACAAACACAATGCTAGCAGAAGAAAAGAAATAACAAAATCAAAGCAGAACTAAAATGAAATTTAAATTAAAAAAAATACAAAGCATCAATGAAACAAAGAGTTGGTTCTTTGAAAAGATAAAATTGACAGAACACTAGCTAGATTAATTTAGAAACAAAGAGAGAAGACTTATATTAGTTCCATCAGAAATGAAAAAGGATACATTACAACTGATATGGCAGAAATTCAAAAGATCATATATTATTATAGACACTTCTATGCAAACAAACTAGATAATCTAGTGGAAATGAGTCAATTCTTGGGAACATACAACACCCCAAATCTGAATCAGGAAGAAACAGAAACTCTGAACAGACCAATAATGAGTAGCAAGACTGAAACAGTAATTAAAAATCTCCTCCCCAGAAAAAGTCCAGGACCTGATGGACTCACAGTCAAATTTGACCAGACTTTCAAAGAAGAACTAGTACCAATTTTACTGAAGCCATTCCATAAGATTGAAAAGGAGGGAATTCTTCCTAACTCATTCGATGAAGCCAGTATCACTCTGATACCAAAGACAGGAAAAGACATAACAAAGAAAGGAAACTATAGACCAATATCCTTTATGAACACAGATGCAAAAATCCTGAAAAAAATATTAGCAAGCCAAATTCTACAGCGCATTAAAAAAGTAATCCACCATGAGCAAGTGAGTTTTATCCCAAGGACACAAGGGTAGTTCAACATACACAAGTCAAGAAACGTGACTCACTACATAAACAGAATTAAAAACAAAAATCATATGATAATTTCAATAGACAAAGAAAAAGCACTTGATAAAATCCAACATCCCTTTATGATAAAAACCCTCAGCAAAATAGTCATAGAGGGACCATTCTTCAAAACAATAAAAGCCATATGTGACAAACCCACAGCCAATGTCATCCTAAATGATGGAAAAGTTGAACATATTTCTTCTCAGAACTGGAAAAAGGCAAGGGTACCCACTTTCACTACTTCTATTCAACATTGTAATGGAAATCCTAGCCAGAGCAATCAGGCAATAGAAAGAAACTATCTCTGTATGCTGATGATGTGAGCTTATATCTAGGGAATCCCAAAGACTACTCCAAAAGACTCCAGGACTTGATAAATGAATTTGGCAATGTTACAGGATATAAAAATCAACGCACAAAGTAGTAGCACTGCTGTATACCAATAGTGACCGATTTGAGAATCAAATCAAGAACTCAATTTCATTCACAATAGCAGCCAAAAAGCCAAAATACCTAGGAATATATTTAGCAAAGGAGATGAAAGATCTCTCAAGATAACTATAAAACACTAATGAAATAAATTGTGGAGGACACAAACAAATGAAAAAACATCCCATGCTGAGCACAGCATTGGCATGGAACCAAAAAAAGAACAGTGAAAGCAAACATAAGCAAAAAGAACAAAGCTGGAGACATCACATTATCTGACCTCAAATTATACTACAAGGTTGTAGTAACCAAAACAGCAAGGTACTTATACAAGAACAGACACATGGACCAATAGAATGGAATAGAGAATCCAGAAATAAACCCAAATACTTACAACCAACTGATCTTTGACAAAGCAGACAAAACCATATACTGGGGAAAGGACACTTTAGTCAACAAATGGTGCTGGGAAAATTGCCCAACTACATGCAGAAACATGAAACTTGATCTCTATTTCTCCCCATATACAAAAGCTAATTCAAGATGGATTAAAGACTTAAATATCAGACCTGAAACCATAAAAATTCTAGAGGAAAACCTAGGAAAAATTCTTATGGATGTTGGCCTATGCAAATTATTTATGGCTAAAACCCCAAAAGCTAATGCAACAAAACCAAAAATAAATAAATGGGACTTAATTAAACTAAAAAACTTTTGCACAGCAGAAGGAATAATCAACAGAGCAAATTGGCAACCTATGGAATGGGAGAAGATATTCACAAACTATATATTTGACAAAGGACTAATATCCAGACCAAAGGACTCAAACAAATCAGCAAGAAAAAAACAAATAACCCCATTAAAAGTGGTCAAATGACACAAACAGACATCTTTCAAAAGAACATATACAAATGGCCAACAAACATATGCAAAAATTCTCAACATCACTAATTGTCAGGGAAATGCAAATTAAAACCACAATGAGATATCACCTTATGCCAGTCAGAATGACCATTAATAAAAAATAAAAAAACAACAACAATAGATGCAGAGATGTGGAGAAAAGATAACACTTATACACTGTTGGTGGGAGTGTAAATTTGTACAATCTCTATGGAAATCAGTATGAAGGTTTCTCAATGACCTAAAGGTAGATCTACTATTTGACTCAGCAATCACACTACTATGTATCTACCCAAAGGAACAAAGGTCATTATATAAAAAAGACTTGCATGTTCATTGTAGCACAGTTTACAATCACAAAGATATGGAGTCAACCTAAATGCTCGTCAACTGACCAGTGGATAATGAAAATGTGGTATGTATACACGATGGAATATTACTCAGCTATCAAAAATAATGAAATAATGTCTTTTGCAGCAACATGGATGGAATTGTAGAACATTATCCTAAAGTGAACTGACTCAGGAACAGAAAAATAAACACCACATGTTCTCACTTATAAGTGGGAGCTAAACTAGGGACTTGCAAAGACATAGAGAATGATATAAGGGACACTGGAGACTCAGAAGGAGGAAGGGAGGAAGGAGTGGGGTACAAAAAATCACCTATCGAGTACAATGTCCTCAGGTGGGTGTGGTGGGTACACTTAAAGCCCAGACTTCTCCACTATACAAATGTAACCAAAAACTATTCGTACCCCCTAAAGCCACTGAAAAAAGCCAAAAATTGGAAGTTAAAAAAAAAAAGAGTTGCTTAATCCCCTCTCCCCCCCCAAAAAAACCAAGATGGCCCAAGTGGAGGAAGCCATTCAATTTACTCAAGAGGTCATGATGGCTTCATAAGGGAAGAGGCAGTGTGCTCTCCTTGAAGGACTAGAAGGGTTTCTGGCGGCAGGGAAGAGAGAGAGGGTTATAGGAGGAGGAAAGAGAAACAACAGGGAAGGGAAATGATGTACTGATTGACCAGTGTGGCTGCCGAGCCTGGGTGTGGTATGCATGAGAGACCACGTGGAGCTGGACCTTGAGTGGATGCTAGGAGCCTTGATGGCCTTCTGCCTGCAATAAGGAGGCAGTTATGTGTTTTGAGCAGGAGGTGACATTGTCTAGCCTGCTTTAAAATATCAGTAATAAGGATGAGGCTATTCAGAAGAATAGGTACTGCCATTTTCTGGGCACTTACTATATGTCAGACACTTTATATGCACCTTCCCAACAAGTTTCATGGTAACTGTTATTCCCCCTCACTGATAAAGTAGTGGTGATGCCTGTCAGCTCTGAAGATGCTCAGAGACACATACATAATAGGATGAAGTCAAGATGCAAAGCCTGGATTTCTAAGCCCCAAACCTGTATTTTTCAGCCTCAGCCTTAGGATTCCCTAACTAGATGGGAGGGAGATTCCATGTGAGGCATCTCACGTTAGAATCTCCAAGGAGCTGTTAGGAAATACAGACGATTCCTACACTCTATCCCTGGCATTGCCCACTCTGCCACTCTGGCCAGAAGCCCCAATATCTGTTTTTTAAAACCCTTCAGGAGGCCCTAATGCACACCCAGGGACAGGAGTCACAGTCCTTTGCCTCGCTGAAGAAAGGATCAGAGAGGGGAATGCTGTAGGCAAGAAAGCGAGAGAGAACAGTATTTAACTGGTATACAAAACAGATTGTAAAAGTGTGAGTTATAATAGCATTGGCGGAAATGTAGATGAAAAGGTGAATGGACGCTTCAAATATTCAAAGGAGAATTGACAGGACTTGGTCACAAATTGAATGGAGGGAAGGACCCTGAGTGACTTGAGAGACGAGATGCTACTAACAGAAACAAGGATGTGGGTGATGGAAAATTCTGGACAGTTCCTCTCCTGTGTCAACAGGCTTAATCCCATAGCTGTGTCTTCTAAGGACCCTCTGAACTTTAGTAAAGAAAAATTCAGTAATTCACCAATCTCACAACCAACCAGGAACAATCCCAGCCAGGAAGTGACTTGGAAGAGGGAAAGAAGAAGGCAAACCCCACAGACCAGGGATGCCACTTCTCCTTCATGGTGCCCCAGCAGCTGACTTCATTCACCAATGGCTTATTTTTCAACGAGCAGGGCTCAGAATCTACAAAACCTACTCTATGCTCTTCTGAACAACAGAAGTTGGCAAATAGGCATGGAAGCCTATCTGCCATCTGGGTTATGTGTCTGTCCATAAAGATAATGAGATGGCAGTCAATAACAATGACGGCTATAAAAGATAAGGTTCAATCTCCTCTCGTAGCTTCATATGAGAGCCTGCCCATCATTTTCAAGGTTACCTATAACAGCACAAACATTCATGAAAAAAAAAATCTCCGAGGCACATATAACTGAAACATGTCTGGAAATACCACCTCTTGAATTTTCTTTGTTCAACAAACACATTTCACAAGCAAAATGCAGTAATGTATGTCACTTCTTGGGTGGTCTATGAGCCAAGAGGTGACGTGATGGAACTGCTTCTGCAGCAATGTCCTAAATACATGCCAGGCACTCCCAGCCCTGGGCCCTCTGCAGCACATGTGGGAATTCCTAGCACTAGAGTAAGCTGATTGGTAGGAGTGGCAGTCCCTGGGGAACATGAAAGTGAAGCCTTCTCCCCCCCCTCACCCCGAGGAAACCCAAAGCAGAGTTCTAGAAATCAAGAGAATGTTCTACTTTTTTCTCCAGTGAGGAAACTTGACACACCCTCCTCTATTAACAGAACCAACCTACTCCTTGTGGATAATGTGTGGAATCCCCCCACCTGGGTCTGGGTGATGCTGGAACCCAGGCCAGCCCCAACAGCTCTTAGGAGAGCAGGGATGGCCTCTCATAGTCCACTTCTTTTTAAAGGGGGCACCTGGATCCAGGAGCTGAATCTAGCTACTTGGCTGTGACACTGAGCCAGGACCACCCTGCTCACTGACATGTCTTCACAGTTTTCATGGGAAAAACCCATGGGTGTGAGCAGGGAATTGTAGGTGCTTTAGAGGTCTTCCCTGGTTCAACTCTACCCTGCAGCTTGCCATGGGAAGGCCTTGACTTGCCAGTAGAATGCCACGTCTTCATGGGGGTTTACTTCTCTTGTCTAATGGCACTGTGCAAAACCTTAGGAGGGGCTTGTATAGTCACACAGCAGGGGGTTTCAGGCATAAGTATGCATAAGAAACATCTGCAAGGTTTGATAAACTGCAGATCCCCTCACTTTTCCAATTCAGAGGTTCAGGATAGGGTGGAGGAATAACTATTATAAATATTCTCCACAGGTGATTCTGATGCAGGGGGTCTGCAGACCAGGGTTGTGAGGTTCTTAACTCCTATTTTGAAAAACAGGCACAAGCTATGGCTGCTTGACCTGCTTCCCAGGGGGAGTCTCCTGGGAGAGAGCTGTCAGCCACAGCATCTGCTGCCTTATAATTGGCCCTTGGCCTCTTGAAAAAGAAAATCTTTCAGAGTATACCCATGGTGGTTGCCTTTTGAACTTGTCTGCTTGGGGCACACAGTTCCTACAGTTCTGACTTAAAGTTCAGACTGTAGCTTTATCTTTTTTATTTTTTATTTTTGATGAGAAAGCAGGATTTATTGAGAAGACAGAAAAACTCTCACAGTGGGAGGGGATTCGAGGGGGTTGCCCAACTTTATCATTTTTAAAAGAGAATTTGAAAGTAGTTTTTCTTTTAGGGCATGGGAATCAGTGACTTCAATGTATTTGAACTTAAGAATTAAGGATTAGTTGCAGATATATGATACTTTGGGACAAGATTATTCTACAGAAATAGCTCAGTAAGTGATAGTATTCACTCCTGAGAAAAGGAGAGAATCAGAGAGGCAGGAATTTAAGCACCATACGTGACATCATAGAGCCTTGAATCAATACCTGATCTTATCCACTCTTGTGGTGCCACAACTCCAAACACAGTGCCGGGCTTCAGGCAGAGACTTAATATGCATTTACTGAATGAAGGAACACATTAATAAACGCTATATAAAATATCGAGAGAGCTGATTTCTAAGGTTCTTTAATCTTCTGAATTTTTAAGTCAGACATTTGTGGTTGCCTCCCCCAGATCCATTCCCATCTTCCCCCTTCCAATATAACTCCACATTTTCCAATACTGTAGGTTATATACGATTGATACTTCCCTGAGTTCCAGTGGTAGGTCGTGAATGGCTTAAGGCAGTTAGCATATCCCAACTCTGAACACAGTGATGCAGTCAGGAATGAATAATTTAAGTCAGTAAGGACTGAGACTCAATCATGAGACTTCACTTGAAGTGTCAAGAAAGTAGACTGTTTCTTTGCCTGCAACTCTTGATGAGGAAGTGATAGTCCTTGGTATGTCAAAGGACATACTAAGAGTGGAGCAAACTCAGAAAAGTAGAAGCCAGAAAGAAAGGAAGATACACTGGGTTCTGGTAATGTCATCTGAGTTGCTAGAATAAGTCATGTCTGAAGCCAGTGCCTCTGGACTTTTTGCTTAAATCAATCAATGTGATTGAGTGGAGTATTGTTTTACTTGCAACCAAAAGCCTTGCAATTAGCATTAAGACTTAGAATGGGTTTATCCTCAAACTCAGTTGGGTTTACCAATAGGTTATTTAAAACAAAACACATTTAATATTCTGCTAGCTTTGTTGGACTTTCAGATCAGGAAAATGCTATAATTTTAGCATATTTGGATTTTTAAAAGTATCTCAGGAAGGGTCTGCAAGGCCCTCAAATTCCTTCTCCAAGTCATCCTTCAAGACCCAAATGCAAATGTTACCTCTTCTATAAAGTCTTCTCTAATCCAAAGAGGTAGTAGACTAGTATGTTAAAATCCATTTGCACTTTAAGTTTATTAGCTCACAACTGTCTCCTTTACTAGACTGTAAATTGGAGGAGAGTATAAGCACATTTTATTCACTGTTGATTCCTAATGCTTATCCTCTGACTTCCAGGAAGTATTTCCTGAAAGATTGAATGAATGGACACTATCCCATTCATCCTTGGGAATAAGATGGAATAACATGAACTTGATAATAATATTAAGAGGTACATTTGTAAGTGGTTCAACATCCAAACTCAAAGAATTCACAGATCCAGGACAACCGAAAGAGAGCTTTTTCTCAGTGGTGGTCTGGTGCTGGGGATGACATGTCCCCCTCGTTTTTGGAGATCTACATCTCTAGAGGCTCTCAAATAGAGCCTAGATGACTATTTGTTGGATGTAATAAACAGGAACTTCATATGTGTCATTAGGTTTGTATTAAATGACCTCAACCATCCCTTTTGCAAGTAAAGTTTTGCGATTATAGAGTAAATCAAACACACACACACACACGCAACTTGGTTTAGATCCAAAAATCAAATGTAAAACCAATACATGAGTGTAAAACTGATACTGTGAACATATAACTGGCAATTCTTTTAGCTTTCTCAGGACATAGAAGTGCTTTAAAGAGATATATCGAGTGGCCCAAAGTCTCTCAGAATAAGGCGAAACGAATTTGAGCCAATGCCATCTTTTTGCTTCAGCAAAGCTCTTTGTGGTGGCATTCACTCAACAAATATTTATTGGGCAGTTAATGTATGCAAGGCTGTGTGCAGGGCAGTGTGCAAGACACTGTAAGTCATGGAACACCCAATATCTCTCCCTACAGATATTTTGTTGATTTACTGTCAGAGCACTTCACACTCCATTAGGAAACAAACAAACAAAAGCATCCAATTACTAAGTCATTAGCACTGCCTTTTAAAATAGAAGATCCAACGCAGAGCATTAGGTTGGAAGGGCCCTTAGAGACTCAGCACAATCCCTTTATTTCACAGATGGAAGAACAGGCTCCTGGAATGAAGAGTGAGGTGCCCTGTGTGTGCTGACAAGGAAAGATAAAAACAAGGTGTTTGTGAAGTGAAACAAGTAAGGCAAAGGACACCAAGTACGACATAAAGCCATTTTTGCAAAACAATGCAACAACAGCAATTCCTTCATACTAAGCATGGGTGTTCACACAATTGAAAGGACATGCCTTCCAAAACTGACAGAGGCCAACTATCAGGAAAGGGGAGAGGAGATTGGAACATGGGATAGATTTTGTGGATTATGGGAAATTTTTACTCTTGGCTTTGTGTATTTCCCTATGTTTGTCTTTTATGTAGCTTTGTATTGCTTTTGTAAAAAATATGTACATATATGTATTGGGTTGATGCTTACGTTTGTAGTGCTTGTTTTTGGCATAGCAACACTGTGGTGTTGGGAGTTTATTGTTTGTCATTTGGAGTGACAATGTTGTGTTTGTGGATATACCTTGCATTTTGCAAATGTGAAGAAAGTTAGTGCTATTTCTGAGATAATAAAGATGGAATGTCAAGTGGGAAAAAATGAACACTTCTGGCATGTTCTTCTGTTTGAGTTTAACAGTGGAGTAAAGGCAGCAGGGGCAGCTCAACAATTTGTGCTGTGTATGAAGAGAATGCCATTGGGGAAAGCAAGGCAAGAAAATGGTTCTGTTGTTTCAAAGAGGGCCATTTTGACCTGAGTGATTCTCCACATTCAGGAAGACTACTGGGCTTTGACGAAGACCAATTAAACTCATGAATCCACGATGATGCACATCAGTCAACCTGAGAACTGGCAAATGTAATGAACTATGACCAATCATCGTGTGACATTTGCATTCCACGGGCAAGCAAAACAAATGCTACAAACTTAAGCATCAACTCAATATAGGTGCGTGCATGTATACATAAAAGATATGTATGTGTGAAGTTTTAAATAGAAAGATAAAAGTCTTGGCAACTTGCCCACTGTGTATCAGGTTTACTTCTAAGTTCTACTCAGAATACCACCTCACTACTTTTTGTGAAAACTTTGCCAAGTAACTTAGCTTCCCTGAGTCGTGGTTTCCTTATATGTAACACGGAGGTAGTAACAGTGCCCATCTGTTAGGGCTGTGGTGGAAATTTGAAACTCGGTTGCTTAGTGCAGTGGCCACCACAGTACAGGCTCTCAATGAGCGGCAGCAACCATGGCAACATAAACAACACAGTGATAACAGTGCTGATTACTGCTGCCTAGATGTGGAGACGGAACTAGAACCTGTGTCTCCTGGCTCTGGACACAGTGGTCCCTCCTACCACAGTCCTTTCCTCTCTCACTGGAGAATTACTGAGTCAGGCATATAACACTAGGGAAAGAGAAGACGAGTTTGAGGCGATGACAACTCTCTGCCTTGGTAAGGAAGGCCAGTTGGGTGACTGATGATCTGTTTCTAAGGAGTCATCCTTAGTGACCAAACATTATTCTTTGCTATCTGTTCATTTTTCAGTCATTAGTGTCATATGATATTGTAACCTTAGGATGGCCAGCCAAGAACATAATTCATGAAAGGCAACACATTCATCCTTGCCTGCCAACTGTACCCCCAAAAATCAAGTAAAAATTAAGTCCCAAGCTGAAAGGCAAAGTCAGAATGTCCCTCTCCCTTTCCTAAGTATCCTGGAAGCAGGTAGCAGCTTATTCTTAGAGGGCTTGGTCAGGGGAGAGGGACTGAGTTAAGCCTCTCTGAATAATATTTTTCCTTGTGGAAAAGAAAGATTTGGGTTTTTGGTGCCATAATGTGGACGGAAAGAATTATTCCAGAAAGCAGGCCTGCTAAAGACTCCTGAGAAGATTTTCATCTCAGGTACTCACAGTACGATTTCCATATTGGAGGCTGGTATTCTTCAGCATCTGAAATAAAAAAAGAAAGAAATCAATCCGTACCTGAATGTCAAACTGTCAACATGAGTCTTCTCTGGAGGAACAACAGTCTGTCAGCAGTACTTGCATGTCGGTCCCAGGGGACCCTCCACTCATTCATGGGGTGATTCCAGGCATGAGGGAGGGCTTCCACATGGGAAGACTTGTGGACCAAGCACCACTTTCTTCAGCTCACACACTGTGACAGAATCAATTGCTTAACAATTTTCATACAGCCCAGTAAATCAAACAAGATCTTTAAGGCAATTAACTTGATTGTACCCTCTAGTAATCCTTTCAAATAGTATTTACTTAACTTGGCATAATAAACATATAATTTATCTTACAGTTTCCAATCAGACCTTTAGCCCATTTACTAAGACTTGAGGGCAAGATGCAACGTGGCACGTATGTAATACTAAATCTGTAGAGTTGTGCAACATAACCAAACTGAACTCCTAAAGTACTAGGTCTGACAGCAGAGACACTGATGATTCA
This sequence comes from Carlito syrichta, assembly GCF_000164805.1. NCBI lineage: Eukaryota > Metazoa > Chordata > Mammalia > Primates > Tarsiidae > Carlito > Carlito syrichta. The sequence goes on from NW_006994761.1 coordinate 13,625, forward strand.
AATGGAATTGCATTATCTCCCTAAATTAACTCCAATGTGTGACTTAGAAAATTTCTAGAAACGCAGCAATCAGAAGTGTCAAAGTGAAAGAATTACAACAAAACAGAGAGACTGAAATTGTTATTCATTAATCTAGGAAACAGACAATGGGAGAACATTTGCCTGTTCAGTAGACTCAACCATTCCAGTGCTGACAGCTGAATTTATAATTCTGATTCAGTTATTAGTGTCCTCTTGAGCACATAGCTATAAGGCCTTGGGGAAGCATGCTCTAGATTAAATAGCCAGGGGGAAAGAATGCCTTTCCCCATACCATGGAATGTTGATATGGGGGAAACTTAAGAGTTTTCTAGTTCGGCATCTTTAGATAAGAAAACTCTATTTTTGTGTCCTATGCCCCCATGGCAACACAGAGTCAGCCCTTATAGTTCTCTTGTCCTTGTATTCCTGTCCTATTAGGCTGTTTGTTTGTTTGTTGTTGTTAGACCTTTCTAACTACATATAGTGAGGTAGTCTGAGGATTTTTTTCCCTGTGAAACAAATGTATCTATTTTATAAATAAAAACTAAGTCAAGAGTGGTAATCTTCCCCAAATCCTACTCAATTACACTTGTATAGCTTAAATGAAATTCTATAACAATTAATATCTTGCTCTCTGGGCTCACCATAGCACAGAGGCACCAGAGTGCCTCCAAAGGTCATTTCAAACAATAGAATCTGTACTGTTAAGCCTGTATTGTCAGGAGCCTACATATGGATAGTCAGTCACAAGGGTACACACAAACACAGTGTCTTCGTAATGGCCTGAGATGGTATTCAAACTTAGTTTGCTGAACGAATATGCTCATTAACTCTCCATACTTTTGTTAAAGTACAAGAACAATATCTTATAGCAGCAAGCTTTTAAGCTAAACAAGCAATTAATTTTATCTTATATGGGACATAAACTCATTTTAATGAGTTAGCATGTGTGTATGTTTATAAACTCAAGTTGCTGAGTTTACAGTAAAATTCCAGAATCATTCATACAAAGCTATTTCAGAAAAGCTAGGCCCTGTATATTGAAATGCTGATGGTAGCTGGGCGTGGTGGCTCACGCCTATAATACTGGCCGAGGAATGCCAAGGTGAGAGGATTGCTTGAGCCCAGGAGTTCGAGACCAACCTACGTAACATAGTAATACCTCATTACTACAAAATCAAAAAATTAGCCCAGCATGGCAGTGTGCACCTGTAGTCCCAGTGACTCAGGAGTCTGAGGTGAAAGGACTACCTGAGCCCAGAAGGTCGAGGCTACAATTAACTGTGATCATGCCACTGCTCTACAGCCTGGGAGACAGAGTGAGACCTCAACTTAAAAAATAAATAAAATAAAATAAAGTGTTGATGGCATCTTTAAAAATATTTTTCAAAGATGAATAAAGATCATCACACACACACTCACTCACACACACATATACACACATGCATACACAGTAGATTACATAGAAATGTAAATCCCTGAGATGCCACCTACTCAAAGCTGTAATGTCTTGTTATTTTGGATGAGCTTTATTCTGTGAGGTAAGCACAACACCCAGGCCAAGAAGTGGTCAAGAATGTTCAGTACTAGAAGCACTACATTTTATCTACTGAGGGAGGTCCAAAGAGAAAAGAAGTAGTCCCTTTTATTCTGGTCTTTAAATAGAGTCCAGGGACAGGTGTGATGGCTCACACCTGTAATCCCAGCACTTTGGGAGGCCAAGGCATGAGCATCACCTGAGCCCAGGAGTTCGAGACCAACCTGGGCAACATAGTGAGACACTGTCTGTAAAGAAAAAAAAATTAGCCAGGTGTGGTGGCAAACACTTATAGTCCCAGCTACTCAGGTGGCTGAGCCCAGGAGGTGGAGGCTACAGTGAGCTAGGAGTATGCTACTGCACTCCAGCCTGGGCAAAGGAATGAGACCACCAACTGAAAAAATTTAAATCAATCAATCAAGTCCAAATGCTTCACTCACATCTAAGCTCTTCTTACCTAAAGTCAAATGTTTAGGTTAGATGACTTCTCCTTGTCTATTTCAGTCTTGATATTCTGTGAAAAACCTAGAACTTTGTTTCACCTGAAACAATGGCCCCTCACTTAACTCATCCCATGGGCTACAGAAACAATTCCTCCCTCCAGTGGTTTCTTGATGGCAACTGCCACATAGAGGTGAAGAAAGCATCCTCTCGAGACTGAAGATCACAACATTCCTTTGCAGGAATCTTCCCAGGCCTTTCCTCTGTGTGTAGAACCAAAACTGGACATCTTACTTCTGGGTCCTGTGTCACCTGGAGACTATCCCCCTCTTTACTCCATTTCCCCCTTTTTCATTTATCATCACACCACAGTGGCTTTCACTTTGTTCCTAGAACAAGTAAAGCTCTCTCAAGTCCTTGACCTTGGCTCTTATGGACTCTCCACACAAGGAATGAACTCTGAGGGTTCAAATCCTACCTTTGGCAACTACAGGCTGGATAACTTGGAGAAGGTTATCTAGCTTCTTTTAAGAGCCTCCCGATACTCATCTTTGTAAAAACAGAAAAACATAGAGGTACCTACCTCATAACCTATCTCTTAGGGGCATTGTGGGAATTCAACACATATATGAAGTTCTGGGAACAATGCCTGGTCAGTAGCAAGTTCTCAGCGGAGCCCTACTAATGCCATTGTGTTGTTGGTATTGTTACACACCCTGTCCTGATTCATCCCAGGTAGGCCTGTGCTCTTATCTTCTCTCTTGACCTCAGCCCATGGCTGTCTCTATTCTTACCCTTAGATATGGTGCCTATAATCAAGTTTCAGGGCTGTTGTCACGGAAGGTTTTTCCTTCCCATAGAAGTATTCAAAGTGAGAGGCCATTTGTCATACTCCAGTGAAACAACTATAATTACCTCTGTCTTAGCGATATGCTTCACAAGCTACTAAAGCATACTGTTAGGAGGCCTTGGTCAAGCGACAAAGCACAAAACGTTTATAATTTATTAAAAAAAAATATGGCAACTCCACCCCACCAACACATATACCATTTGCTCCAGTTTCACACAATACTTTTGGAAAATCAACTTGACTCTTGAGTAGCACAATATTTTTTCTAAAAAACTAGGACTAGGTTTTCAAGGTCCTTGAGTTCACCTTCGTCATTTGGCAAATGAGGAAAGAGAAATGCAGAATGATTAAGTGGCTTCCTCAGGGTCATAAAACAAGTTAGAGGCAGAGGTGAGAGCTTTGTCTTCCAGACCTCTGACTCATTAATCCTTGCCAAGCAATCCCCTTAATTTACATATATTGAAATCAAGAAAACAAAATTATTGCGTATTAGATTTATTGCTTCAGTTCTTGTGACGCTTTAAAGAAAAAATAAAATAGAGAAAAGAAAGAAAATTAGTAGTATGAAACTTGTCATTGTGTCATATGGTGGGAGAGTCTTTCATGTACGCATATCCCTCCATATCATAGTAAAAGACTAGGAGAGGCAATATGCTAGAAGTGCTGTCAACATATGGCAAAATGCTTTTTGAAAATGCCTCATTTTGTTAAATATTTTATTTTTTATTTTTGAGTTGGGCTTTTACTCTGTCACCCGGGCTGGAGTGCAGTGGCATGATCACAGCTAACTGCAGCCTGGACATCCTGGGCTCAAGTGATCCTTTCACCTCAGTTCTCTATGTAGCTGGGACTACAGGCCACATGTCACCAAACTTGGCTAATTTTTGCTTTTTTTTTTTTTTTTTTTTGTAGAAACAAGGTCTCGCTATGTTGTTTAGGCTGGTCTCAAACTCCTGGACTCAAACAATCCTCCTGCCTCTGCCTCCCAAAGTGCTGGGATTATATGCATAAGCCACGTGCTCAGCCTAACCTTTTAGAGTTATGCAGAAGGAAGGGATAGGAAGTACAACAAGAAGGTCTATATTAAAAAATAAAACAACAGAAAAAACCATAATTTAACTCAGAAGATGGCTATCCATTTTTATATAGGAACAATGAATTAGAAGGCTAACAGGGGATTAGAAAGCATATTGCTTAAAAACTTTGATGAAAGGTTACTTACCTAACTTTTTAGAAATGTGTCAACCCTTTGACTTAGTAGTTCTATTTATGAGGCGTACACATACAAAGACATATCTATGAATAAGTAATTGAACTTATAAGATATTGAATAAGATGTTCACTGCTGCTCTGTATATAACAGTAAACCTAAAAGTGCAGGGAGAGGAAGTAGTTAAGTAATTATCATCTACTTAGCCACAAAAATGAGAGTTTGGGTTGTAGCTTTGTAGTTGAGAGCACAGTCTCTGGAGCTAGACTGCCTAGGTTCAAAACCCAGCTCTGTCACCTAGTAGCTATGTGATATTAGGCAAGTTATCTAATCCGTCTGTGCTTCAGTTTTTTTTTAAATCTATAAAATGAGGGTAATAACACTCCCTATTATATAGCATTGTTGTGAGTAGTGGATGGGTTAATATGTATAATACTTAGTCTGTGAAGAGAAAATAACAAATATACCTTATTTCATTACATCCATTTCAAAGAGAAAGCTAAAAGAGAAAAGACTAATAGAACAACAAAAAGAGGGTGTAATGAAAAAGTAAATGAAGCCTGTAATCCCAGCACTTTGGGAGACCGAGGTGAGTGAATTGCCTGAGCCCGCAATCCACTCATTCAAGACCAGCCCAGGCAACTTGGTTTTCTCTCTACAATAAAATAAAAAATAGCCAGGCATGGTAGCGCGAATCTATAGTTCCGACTACTTGGAAGGCTGAGGCGGAAGGATCGTCAGAGCCCAGTAGGTCAACACTGGGGTGGCCGTGACCGTGCCACTGCACTCTAGCCTGGGCAATGGAGTGAGACTTCAACTCAAAAAAAAAAAAGAAAAAAAAAAAGTAAATGAAGTACAGACACAAGATAAATCGTGAGAAAAAAGAAAAAGGAATGCTTAGTCTAGTGCCTGGCATATAGTAAACTCTATGTTTGCTGTTATTATTTATATTTAATGACAGGAAAATATTTATGCTACAGTGTTAAGTACTAAACAAATCAGGTTACAAAATAATTTATTAAATATCATCTCTTTTTAAAGAAAAGGTAAATATGTATATACATAGATATTATCTAGACGACTATAAACCCACTTATTAAGAGTTGCTATACCTGATAGTGAAAATATAGGCAATTTCTATTTTAATTGCTTTGTTTACTTATCTTTAATTTTCTGTAAATATTGCTTGAGTAAAAATTAAAAAGAATGAGAAATAAATTTGTAGGAGTGCTAGGTTGGGTTTTTTTTTAACACACTGCCTAAACAAATCACCACCTTGAAAATAACGTAGATATAAAAGAACCAACAGGAATAATTGCTATAATAACATATGCGGGGCCAGGCATGGTCACTCAGACCTATAATACTAGCACTTTGGGAGGCTGAGGTGGGAGGATCACTTGAATCCAGGAGTCTGAAACCAGCCTGGGCAACATAGTGAGTCCTTGTCTCTACAAAAAATAAAAAGTTAGTCAGTCATGGTGGTGTGCACCTGTAGTCCCAGCTACTCAAGAGGCTGAGGTTCAAGGGTAATTTGAGTCCAGAAGGTCGAGGCTACAGTGAGCTGGGGTCATACTACTGCACTCTAGCCTAGGCAGCAGAGTGAAACCCTGTCTCAAACAAATAAAACAAAACACTTGCAGTATGTACAGTATTAGTGCAGGAAGAGCAAAGAGAGAGATAAAAGAAACAACTGCTTCTGTAACAAAATGACCTATTCCCTTGGTCCCCTTTAAAAAATTCTGTGAAATAGACATCAATAAACAATTCTAAGCAGGCTGGGGAATAGGTATCTACTCTCATTAAAGAGGAGGGAAGAAGAGATACAGATGCTAAGAAATGGTCAAAACCTTTCAAAAACAGGTAATAAGACCATGCGAGTTAAATCATCCATAAAGAATCTGAAGATTCTAAATAAAAGAAAAAGGAAAGCTATTTAAAGGGGCCAGGAGGTGCAGGTTAAAACTTGAAAGCAACCTTGAGGAACTCAACTTGCCGAAGTTAACTAAACCCTGAAAAGATGATGCTGCTGTTCTTCTCTTTGGGGCAAGAAAAAGAATTCTGGGATTAGCCCATAGAAAGTTCCTCAATGTCTGAGACAGACGAGGGGATGATGGGAGCAATAGAAGGCATGTGGCAGGAAAATCCACCTTTGTAGTTCAAGAGCATGGCAAAAATAAGGTAATACCTCTACTGTTTTTACTAATCCTTAAACTAATACCCTCATTGTTGAAAAACATAAAAGTTCCCATAATTTAAAAATTCGTATTTTAGAAAGTCTCCTACCTCAGAAAAGAAAAGCACCATGAAGAGCTTTGTGTGAAGCTGTCCAGATTTTGTTCTGTGAACAACTAGAATAAAAATGGACAGAAATGTCTCATTCCACACATACTGCAATTTGCTTTGTGAATTTAATGATATTTCTAAGGCATCTTTCCATGTCAGTACACACAGATCTATGTTATTTTCTTTTTTAAACTGCTGCTTGTTCTTTCTTTGCATGAATATACCAAAGAGTATTTAATTTATTTATGTAATAATTTCTAGTTGGATATTTAGACTATTTTCCATTTTTGGTTACTATAAATCATGCTTCACTGACACATTCTATGTGCAGTATAGATTCGGGGAAGCAGACCTGCTGATTGAAGAGTTTGTATATTTTTAAATTTTAAAAGTTATTGTTAAAGTGATCTTCGAAAAAGTTGTATATAGTGTCTCATGCCTATAATCCCGGCACTTTGGGAGGCTGAGGCAGGAAGATCAATTGAGTCCAGGAGTTTGAGACTAGCCTGGGCAACACAGTGAGACCCTGTCTTTATAAAAAATAAAAATAAAAAAAATTAGGTGGGCATGGTGGCACACACCTGTAGTCCCAGTTACTTGGGAGGCTAGGAGGGAGGACTGCTTGAACCCAGGAGTTCAAGGCTGCGATGAACTGTGATCATACCATTGCACTCCAGCCTGGGTGACAGAGTGAGACTCTGATACAAAAAAGAAAAAAAAAAAAGTTGTGTCAATGGGAACTCTCAACAATGTGTACAAGAACATCTATTTCCCTAACCCCTGACTCATCAACACTGGCTGTCATTAATATACATTTTAATTTATAATGTTTTTTAGACTCAGCTAGAAAATCATCGATAACACTAAGTATTTGCAGGGCAGCACATGGAGGCTCAGAACGCCCCTGGAAGTGAACTTGTGCAAACATATAGCCACAAAGTGTGGTGAACAGACACGAACTTCACGCACTTGGGTGGCTGCAGCTGGAAGGCTATATTATTTCAGGCATTCTTCGCCCTGGACATGTGTTGATTTTATGGAGTCACTTGAGGAGCAAAGGTGTAAAGGAATTTAGAGACTGATTAATGAAGAAAAATGAAAGAACAAACGCATGTGCTCTACTTGGGTAAGTGACAACTGAAGAGGAAATACTTGTAAACATCCAGGAGAGCCAGGTCCCTTCGCTGGGCTCAGTGGAGGATGACTAGACTCAGAAAAACACACGCAGCGTCACTGGGAAATGAGAGGAGTGAAAGATTCACCGATGTTGAGAATAATCTACCAAGGAAGCTGAAGACGCCCTGTCCTTCAGAGCATTTCAAACAAAGCTGCATGTAAAGCATCGGGGGTCATTTAGGAAGCGGAGGGCGGAAGGACTGGGTTCCTCCCTCTGCCATCCCCTCTCCCAGGAAAGCCAGGTCTCTGTCACTTTTGATTTATTGATGCACACATTTGAAAATAGACTGCAGTGGGCTTTTTCCAGGGAAGTTGGGTGAAAACAGGTTTTTCAATCAGGCACAGAACAGCCTCACAATGAGATGACAGCTCAGAATTTGTTGGGTGATTAGCTTAATGGGCCCGGAATGGGTTGGGATCCAAATGAAAGCAAACAACAACAGCAGGAGTAGTGTGCGGTGTCTGTGCACACACCACAATATGTCTGCGACACACACATTATGCCCGGGCTTGGGTTTTCAGCAGCATGTGAGGGGGCAGGGCATGCAGCCTGTGGCTGTCATCTTGTCAGGCCATCACAGCCAAATGGAGCCGGGCCTGAGCCCTGAGATTACCTGGAGATCCCTAACTGCTGCAAAACACTGAGATCTGAAGACTGTTAGAGAGCTTGCTAACATACATCACCTATGCAGGTTCCCTGCTTTCCCCCTGAGAAATCAGACACCCGTGTTTTCTCTGTAGAGATGCTGTGAGTCTGACTGTGAATCTCACATCAGGATTTCTGTAACCGATTGAGTCCTATTTGCAGAGAATAGTTAATAGGAAAAATTCCAGGAACTACTGCTGGGCCCTCAGGCTGGGCCCCAAGGACAAGGGGTAGGCAGAGGTTTTCTGAAGATGATAAAGCCATGAAACCCGGCAAGGTGGCTCACCCCTATAATCCAAACACGTTGGGAGGTGCAGAAGAGAGGGTTGCCTGAGCCCAAGGATTCGAGACCAGCCTGGGCAACTTGGTGAGACCTCATTTCTACAATAAATGTTTAAAAGCCCCAAAGACCAGAACAGCTTGATGTGGTAGAATTTGCCTGTGGTTCCACTATTTGGAAGGTTGAGGTGGAAGGATCACCTGAGCCCAGCAAGCTGAGGCTGCGGTGGCCGTGAGCATGCCACTGCACTCCAGCCTGGGCGACAGAGTGAGACTTAAACTGAAACAAACAAAACAGAAACAAACAAAAGGATCAAGCCATGAAGGGTTTCCAGTTGGATTCTATGGTCACTAGAGGGCACTGGGGCCACAGAGCTTCGTCCTGGGCCAGTTATTCTTTACACAGAGGCATGGTGAGATTCTTTGGTTCAACAGGTATTTGTTGAATAAATTCGATGAGCTGTCTTCCGGCATGCCACAGCGAACAAGGCAGGGAGGGCTTATGAAGTATCGTATGACCTGGCCCCTGGCCATCTCTCCCTGGCTATTCATTTGTCTCTTCTCTTGCTCCTTAGATCTCAACCACACTGGCCTTTCTTTCGCTCCTTAAACACATCAAGATCATCCTACTCTTAGCCCTCTCTTGGTCTCCTTGCTCTGATCTGCCCATGGCCAGCATTCTTATCACTGAATCTCAGCTTAAATGTTCTGGTTCCTTAGCGAGGTCTTCCCAGACCAGACAACCTCAAGTGCTTTCCCAGATACTCTCATTGATTCTTTGCAGAACCTTCTCACTCCTTGAAATGTTTTACTGTGTGGTCATGTATTTCTTTGTTTGTATTATGTCTCCCCCTGCTTGACCGATAGCACTATGAGAGCAAAGCCCTTATTTATCTTGTTCTCTGATATGTGAATCAGCTTTAGTCTTTTTTTTTTTTTTTGAGTTGGAGTCTCACTCTGTCTCCCAGACTGGAGTGCAGTGGCCGCTCCCAGCCACCGCAGCCTCGACCTGCTGGGCTCCGGCGATCCTTCCGTCTCAGTCTTCCAAGTAGCTGGAACTACAGGCGTGCGCTACCACGCCTGGCTCATTTTTGATTTAGTGTAGAGATGAGGTCTCGCCAAGTTGCCCAGGCCTTTTTGTGAATTAGGATAAGGTATCTTAGCCAGGTACGCGACTTGGCAACTGGACAGTGCCTCCTTGTGGAGAAGATGCTTCCTGTAGCAAAGAGAGCCCAGTTACTGTCTTTTACTTACTTGACACTTTGAGCACCTACCATGTCCTCAGCAACCAGGGCCATTCAAGTGCAAGTAGCACTACTTGAATGGCCCTGACAGCTGAGGACATGGTAGGTGCTCAAAGTGTCAAGTAAGTAAAAGACAGAAACTCAAAACTTGCATTCTATTGAGGGCTATAAACAAATAAGGAGGCAATTGTAACAGAACAAGAGGGGGAGTCAGAGGGGTATTGATGGCAGAACCTCCCAAACTCTGGAAGACTACCTGGGGCTGCGGCACTTAGGCTCTTCCCATGCCTTGACCAGTTACCTTTGCCTTGAGTAGCCCTGTCCAGGACTCCTTCAAGAGCAGTCCCAGAAGGAGTGGAACCTAACAGCAAGGCCCAAGGTCTCCAAAGACAGAGAAAAGAATGAGTAACTTCAGTGACCACGGCACATCGAGCCTAGTCAAAGAGGGACGCTATTACCTAGATATCTACTGCAGCCATCAAGGCCAAGGAATGCCTTTGTGGGTGAAGGGGCTCTTAGAGCAGAATACATAGACCAAGATGTAACCTGCTAGGAGGCAAGACAAGATATGGCACTGAAAACAAGAAGTGGTTCAACTTGCTGGCTGAAACAGCCTCTGGTGTGTCTGTGCGGATCAGTGGGTGGGTGGCTGGGGGTGTTCTCAAGAGGCTAGAGATTAAGTTAAAGGAGTAAACAGGGCCAGATAATTAAGGATTTTAAATCCACACTAAGGGTTTGTTTGTTCTAGAGGGAAGGGTAACTGTACAGGGTCTAGTCTGTATCTTAGAAAGATCATTCCAGTTGCAGAGTGAAACTGGATTGGAGGAAGAGAAGATGGGGGAGCCAGAAGAAAAGAAGTAGTGAGACCAATCAAGAGACTGACTGGTAGCCCAGGCAGGTTGACACTAAGGATCTGAACTCAAATGGTCACAGCAGAAATGGAGAAAATGGCCTGGATTCAAGAGACATTGAGTCGATAGAATCTACAGGATTGGTGATGAGTTGGCTACAACCTGGGAAGGAAAAGAGGAACATGGATTCTGGCTTGGGCAGAAGAAGATGAATGGTTTTGGCATAAGCACCTGGAAGGCTGGTGGTGCCATTCACAGAAATGAAAAACCAGAGGAGGGGTGGCCTTGGCAGACATCGAGGTTCTTAGTTTTTCCCTGCTAGAAAGAGACAACTGAGGGATAGCCAAGTGAACATCTCTTAAGAGGATGGAGTTCAGAAGAGATCTGGACTGGAGAAGCAGGGATGGAAACCCCAGCATACAGATGGTGGCTGTAGCCAATAAGGTAGACAACATGATAAAAGATGAAAGTGGCCTCTGACAGAGCCCCGAGGAGCCCCAGCATTTAAGGAATCAGAAAAAGAGGGGATGAGGCAGAGATCAGAGTAATGAGCACGAAACCATGAGATGAGGTGACACAGACATGACAGGCAAAGCAAGAGACATTTAAGAAGGGGGAAGTGGTTAACAGTATCAGCAGCCATTGCAGCCAGATACGCCTGGGGAGATCCCATCATTGCAGACACAGGGCTTCTGATGATCTTGCAGTGGGGTGTGGGTAAAAGCCACAGTCAAGCTAGATGAAGGACAAGTGGAAATTGAGAAAACAGAGCTTAAAGTGGGAGGTTTGGCAGTGAAATAGAAGCAGATGGGCCAATAAAGGGAGATGAGAGGGGGAGGGAGATGAAAGACACAGAAACTCCACTTTGGTCATCATGACCTTTGCCAAACCACTCACCACGTCCCTGATCTCCATCTTCCCCAGGGCCCTCTCACTTCTTACTGGTTCTAAGTTTCTGTAAAATGCGGATTTCTCCCAGCACGATGGAGCTGCTTTTCTGGTGGAAAATCTCCTCCTTTATCATTCACACCCTTCCTCCTCTGCTATTTCTTTAGAGACAACCTCATCACCACTACTTCCATTCAGCGAGAGACCTCTCTCTCCTCCCCAGACATTCTCCCTTCCAGCATCTGCCTGCCTCTTTACAAATTCTTTTCATCAGAGGAATGTCCTCCTGGCCTTCCCCCAGAAGCCCTTTTGGGCATTCATTTATTCATCCAACAAATATTTATCTAGAGCTTACGGCCTACTTGGCACAAAATATTGCACTAGACACGAGTGCAGATATAAAGGCAAGATGCAGAGCCTAACCACAGAAATCAGTTAGGAGATGAAACAAGACATCAACTTACTCATTCATTCAACGAGCAGAAACTGCCTGCCTGCTGGGCATTCAGCCCCTGGCCACATGTACATGTCACCATAACACAAGGTAGAAAGTGGCATGTTACAGAGCGAGATTAGGCCTAAAGTGCTGCTGGAATGAAGAGAAAAGAGAGATTATTTTACTCAATTATTCCCTGGTGGTTATTATTTTATTCTTCCCCTTCCTGAGGAGGTTAGCTCTTAGAGAAGGAGACAATTTCAATGCACCTCCTGTCAGCTATTCACTCCTGCCACTTAGAAGAGCCATCCTTGTCTTCTGTTATAATAATATCTTTCTGTTCACTTTGGGTTGGCGGTGGCATTTGCGTCTCCACAAACATGTTAGGGGGACCCAAAAAACTCAAAATTATCTCTTGGTGGCCCCTTGTAGTACAGGCTTCCCTCCCGCTAGTAAGTGTTCTATGAACCCATCAGCATCAGTGTACCAGCTGATGTTGTTGTAAAGGGCGCGTTCAGCTTCAGTGAATTTTGGGGGGAGATTCTTTCAGCACATCTGTCCATTACATGATATGTGATTTACAAGAGCACCTGTCCACACTGTACTGAGTGTTCAGCAGTTTTTAACCAAAAATGGCATTACTCGCACGCCCTGCCCTCCCTATGCACCAGATTTCACCCTGTACAACTTTTTTTTGGTTTCCCTGCATGAAAAAGTCCTCAAAGGGAAACATTTGCCAATGTGGAAGAGGTCAAACAAAAACAGCTGAAGCCCTAAAAGGCTTCAAAATTGATGAGTTTAAAAACTGTTTTGAGCAGTGGAAATGGGTGTATTGCATCAAAGAGTATTTAGAAGGTGACTAAAGTTTAAACATGTAAGAATAATTACACAATTTTTTATAAATAAATCCCAAGGTTTTTTGGGTGCCCCTCATATGATGGTTGTGGCAGTGATGGATTAACTTTTAATGAAAACAACCCATAGATCATGATCCTGCAATGTTGCTGTTGGCAATCAAATTTTTTTTGGCCATATTGTATTCAGAGTTAAACAGTCCTGAAGTACAGACATAGAAGAAAAAGGAGAAATCTTCCACCAAAAGTGGAAATAAATTTTTAAGCGCCTGGTATATTCCAGATTCTGGGGTAGGCCCTTTACATATGTTATCTCAAATCTTTAGATTTTCCTGAATCATCTATCCATGCATGCATGCATCCATCCATCCATCCATCCATCCATTCATCTATCCATCCATCCATCCGTCCGTTCATCCGTCCATCCGTCCGTCAGTCCATTCATCCATCCACTGTCCATCCATTCAATCCATCCTTCATCTTCCCACCAACTCATTCATCTACCCACCAACCTATCCATCCATCCACCAAATACTTATGTGCCAGGCACTATACTACATGATAATGATAAAGCTGTGAGCAAGACAAAACCAGTCCCCGCTTTCAAGGTGCCTTCAGTCCAGCAGTGAAGACAAAAAACATTAAAAGTGATTACAGTAATTACAAAATGTGTTATGATAGACAGGTAAGTGAATTAAGAAAGCATATAGCAGAGGTCCTGTAAGGTATGCATTTTTAGCTCTTTTTTTTTTTTTGAGTTGGAGTTTCACTCCATCACCCAGACTGGAGTGCAGTGGCTGCTCCCAGCCACCACAGCCTTGACCCACTGGGCTCTGG
>NW_006994761.1:27454-70012 GCF_000164805.1 Carlito syrichta
GGGCTCAGGCAATCCACTCACCTCAGCCTCCCAAAGGTGCGGGATTACAGGCTGAGCCACCGAGCCCAGCTTATTTTTAGCTCTTAACTATGAGGAAACTGAAAGAGATTAAGTAATTTTCCCAAGGACACGTGGTTAATGAAAAGGCAGAATTCAAATCCAGATCTGTTTCGCTTCAGAGCCTACTGATTTTTCTCCCATAGGGAAATTAGTGGAAGATAAAGCAAAATGTTCAGTTATTTCTTATTTCTGGTCTGCTTCAATGATATAACATTGTTCGAATATTGTAGAAAACAGCACTAGAAAAGTAGAAAAACTCACAACATTATTCAATTTTCTGCCATCTTTTCAACTAAATAAAGTGAAATCTCACCAACTGAAATGGGAAGGAAGAAATCCCATTCTTCTTTTCTCCCTCACCCTCCCTCCCTCCCTCCCTCCTAATTCTTCCTCAAGGACTTTCTACATATCAGGTACTGTGTATGACTCCTCCCCAGACTTCATTATTAATAGAGATATTTAGCTCATGCCTAGGCCTGGCTTATCAGCTAAGTGCTGGCCTGGCTACAAATGTCCTTTCTGGTTGAACACAGCCATTCCTCACAACTAGCACCATTCATAACAATTGGTGTAGTTAATAGAATTGTAGTAATTCATATCAAGAATGACATGTCAGCAGTTACCTACTCTGGCCCATGTCTGCCAGATCATTGTCATATAGGCTGAAAACAGAACCAGCTGCAGTGAAACATGACTGTCAGAAGGTCACTGGCTATACTTCCACACGTGAAGGAGAGAATTCCAGAGATGAAGTCACAGACAAGCGCAGAAAACTGTGCTCCCACCAATAAGCCAACCAGAGGCCTGGAAAACAGTAATAGGTTTCTCGCTCCGGCTCCATTCCCAGTTTCCTGAGTGATTTTTGGTCACTCTCTCAAATTCAACCCACATGAGCCTCAGTTTTCTCATCTGTAAAGACAAGGATTGGGCTAGCCGCTAGATAAGTGCTCTCCTGGTGGAAAGTTCCATGACTTCTTACATTCTGTCTTGGAGCAGTTGTGTTCTCCCTCCCGAGATCCTCTGATCAGAGCTGCTCAAAGTGCCCTGAAGATTCAAAGGCAGCATGCTGGAGCCAGCAATTCTGGGAAAGCCATCCTTCCTGCCTTAAGGGGAACAAGTGGATCCCTAGCGTGCCATGGAATAACCAAAGTGCCCCATATATGCGGTGAGTCTAAATACCTGGTGTTAGTGGGGGAAAGTTTGTTTCCACTCCTAGCTTGTGAAGGAAACTCAGTAAGTGAACTTCTGGCCTCTGTCTTGTCCTGTATTTTATCCCTGGGGAGAAACAATTTGTCTCTTGGCTTAGTGCCAGCCACTGGAGACACCATCCTGGTGGTGGTTCAGTTCTGTAGCACCAGGAGGACAGGTAAAGCTGCTTAATTTGGGGACTCAGTGGTTAGCAAGCACACCTGGTTAACGGCCTTTCTGCTTCCCCATAGTATTAGAAGGGCCATACAGGCTATACCTGCTTCATGTCTAATTTCTGTTTGTTCAGTATTCTGAACAAACTGCTGAATTTGGGGTTTGCTAAATAATGGGGGCCCCCTAAGCAACCTCCAACAGAAGACAGCCTGATTTTCCTAATGAGAATATCTGCCTCCAAAAGGTTTTTGAATAGATAAACTTTGAGTACTATAAAGGAATCTATCCAATATCTACCCAGAATACTGAATTCACTAATTCAGTTATACATATTTAAAATAATACACAAATTTTTAAATATTGTTTTCACCAGTTTATATTTTATGGAACCACTTTGTTTAAATTCTCTGTGTGTATCATTGAGTATTCGATGATTTTTAGTCTTGTAAGACATTTTTGCTCAAAGTACCTCATGCTTGCCTGTTCCTTGACCTTTTGAAAGAAGACAGTTGTCAAGTCCCTGTGCAATGCTGCCACTAGACACTCTACCAGTCACAGTCACACAATAACATAACGTGAGAGCAACTGGCTTTTATTCATGTTATAGGTGATTTCCACAGCACAGCTACTTGCTATCCTGCTCTTTTCAGTGATCTTTAAAAATCTGCTATGGAATGCTAGGGAGGCACTTAAAGGAATGAGGTGGCTGATATGGAAAGTTCTCTGAGATGTGAAATTTTAAAAATGAGGAATAGTCCAATGTTTGCAGTATACAAAACAGCTCTGGAAGAAACCGCCCAGAGCTGAGGCTGTGTCTGTCTGTGGAGCAGATCTGGGTGGCCAAAGGTCAAGAGAGGTCGGGGGGACTTGGTTTTCACTGTATGCCCTTTTATATCATATGAATTTTAAGAGAAAGAAATTTAAAATACTTTTTATAAAGGTTGCTTACAATTACACTTAACACTAGTAATTATAAACATATCTGGGTTAAGTTCCTTAACTTTCTTTTTTAAAAAAATGACTCCATTAAGTGACCTCTACAAGGGGCCAAAATTATCACAGTTCTATGGTGTCTTTTCCAGAAAGTTGTTGGGGTTCAAGATAAAGTAATTGAATAATTTAACAGTATGAGGGACTTTGTATAAAATAAAATTTAAGATAACACTCTTTTTCTAAAGATAATTTTAAGCAGATAACACATAGATACTTTTAACTTTTACTGACAGCCTTTTATTACATTTATGTTGTTAGACATTTCACATGAAGTGTCTTATTTAATATATATAACAAACTTCTAAAACAGGTATTATTAGTCCCATCATACAGGCGAGTAAACTGAGGAACAGTGAGGTTGCCCAGACTCACATAGTTAATAAGTAGCAGAGCTGAATATTCAAATCTAGTTCTGACAAGCTCTGGCAATCATGCTTTTTTTGGTTATAAAATCTTGCCTCTCATATGGGCCTTTCCCATGTCCTAGGACTTCACATATATATCTCACTGGATTTCCAAACAGTACAGTGAGGTGGATAGTATTACCCCATTTTATAGACATGGAACCTGAGGCCCAAAGAGGATTATACCTTGCCCAAGGTTGACCAGTTCATTAGCATCCCATAAGAATAAATTATGGCCAATTTGCTGTATACTCCATAGTCATCTTAGGAAGGCTGACCTATTGTGTTTTATCATAAGAATGAAATCCATTTACTTCACTATGTTAAAGATGTTGCTTGGGTCGCTCTAGTATATATTAAGCCTGTCTTCATCTATTACCAACCTGAAACTTATCTATTACTGTAAGACAAGTAAAAATAGATGAGAACTAGTCAGACTGTCTAGTTGGCTCTGATACTTGAGGCTGTCAGGTTTTGCTTTCTTCTGGGTTTTGATGCTCTGTGGTTTCTTATCACTTGCTTTAAAAATAACTTCTTCAAGGGAAAATATTTCTAAAGATCACAGACACATGCATTAGCAAGACTTCAGACACCTCACCAACCACGCTGCAGAGCAACAAACACAGCACAGGAAGAGTGTCTGTGATGTACAGGAAGGAGACTCAAGAATAAGGACTCAGCAGCTGAAGCAACCTTTCACAACCTGCACGAAGCTAACTGAAAGCTCCACATTCAATTCCACATTAGCATGCATCACTTTTATGCCAAATGCTCAAACAAATGTATGTAGCAAGGAAAACTTTCCTGTCACTCTGTGGCAGCATGGGTGACAGCATCAGCAGGTGTATTATTAAAGGTTTAATAGTAAGGCAAACAAAAAGTGGTCCCAATGATTTCCATAAGAGAAAGTATGCACATTACATAACAGAGTGAGGAGATTAGACCCCTCCCTGTTCCGGGCTGTTATCTTAATGCTTCAGCTTCATGTCTTCATAGGGTTGGGGACAGCTGCAACGCGTGCTGGCAGCAGAGTCATATCCTCTTGGCTGTTTGCACAGTGGGACATTTGTCTTCCTAATCACCGCATGTGAAAGTTTCTGCTTCCACCACCAGAGTATGAAACCAAGTATTAAAACAAACCTTTCCTTAATAGTCAGCTCCTGTCTGAGGCTGTTTGTACTGGTACCCTCTGTTTACCTATTTTCAGTGGCATTGTCGGAAGGAGGAATCATATATTTACACACCTGTGCCATAATTATAGAAGAGCATTTGTTCATTTCCTCATTGGTCCATTTAACAAACATTTATCCATCACTCTGTTCCTGATCCCATATTAGGTGCTGGGTACACGTAGATGACAACGTCCTTTCCCTGAAGCAACTCCCATTCCTAGAGGGAATTGAGTTGAAGGGAGTCTACAGAGGGAAGTGTGTAAGTGCTATGGGTGTCCCAAGATGGGAGCTAGGCTCCTGGCAGGGGTGAATAGGAAGGTGATAGGAAACACTTCACAGAGGAGACAACATGAGCTGGGCAGTGAAAGATGAAGAGAAGTTTGCCAGGCTGTAGGTTATGAGGAAGGAGATGAAGGTGAAGTTGAAAGGGTTGGGATGCTGTTTTCACTTCAAACATTCTGAGGAGGAAGGAGACTTTTTGGTTTGCATGATAAGCACTTTTGATGAAGGAGTGTTTTCTCACAAAGTCTAGTTAAACATTTCCATTGGGAGTCTGTGCCTTAACAAAAGTCATCTTTCTCCGCTTGGACTGCATAGGCAAATGCAGGAGGGTTAGGCAACCTTTCAGCAGAAGGACTTGCCGTCTGTCGAGGGACAAAGAGAGGGCCACATGGAAGATTCTTCAGGGGCAACTCGCTTTCTCACCTGTTCTTGTAGGCAAGTGACCCATTAGCTCTTAAAACACCCACCATCATGAATCCCAGTGAGTGTCTTCTGACTTCTGGTGGAATGAAGGCGAGGTGTGAATCTCAGTGGAAAGTCACCCTAGTGGAGCTGCCGTGTGGCCCCCAAACCTCAGTTCTCCCCTGCAGCTTTGCTCTCCTTAGCACCTCCCAAAGCAGAACCAAATGTGGGTACACACCTGGTGCTCAATACATGTTTGTTCGATCAACCAACCAAGTGACCACTATTGAAGCAAAGGAAAAACTCAGATTCTCCATAGGAATGTCTGTACCAGCCACCAGTACTGCATTTTCAGTGCAAGGCTCAACTGACACAAATCATCTCCACTGTTTACAGTGTTGACACGACTAGTCAGGCACAAGCTGGCGGATCAGATTAAAAAGGAAAAGAACAATCGAGGTTATTGGAAGTCTCCTCCCTAGCTAGGATATGCGAAGCGCCATACCTGACACATGCAGGCCCCAGTACAGACTACTAACTAGTATGGTGAGGATTTGGCTGTCAAAACTCAAAAACTGGAAAAGGAAAAAGCAAAGAAAACAGCCAGAGATGGCTAGATTTGGGGCCCCTACATAACACACTGAGAGGTCCTTTCTTTTCAGTGTTTGTGTCTGCTGAAGAAGCAGCTTTGCACCCTTTAACAAGAAGTGGGCGTCCCTCCCTGGATGCTAGCAGATCACTTACACTCAACTAGTAATAAAATGTGAGGTCAAGCGGCTCAGCCTTCAGTGAAAACCGTTTATAGATTTTCATACACAGCCTTTGGCTTTTTAGGAGTTGGTTCTATTTTTAGAATGAATCCGTTTTATCGCGATAGGCTTTTCTCTCAGGCCCACTACGGTGGCAGAGAATGCATGGGTGATTCCACATTATTCCACCCCCGTGAGCACCACTGCACTAAATAGATGGTTCTGGAAAGAAGGCATACTCTGTTCCCTACCACCTCTGAAGTGGTACCACCTCTATAGATTTCAGATGCCTTTCTAAATGCATCTTATGTCACCAATATCTTCAAAACTATTAAACTTAACCTATTCAAAAGGTATCCACTGATTAAAATAACTTATCCCTCATACTTCAATGACTCGCTCCAGGTGTCAGCAATGCCTTAGAAACAACACAAACACTACGTGCACGGACACATTCCTGCATGGCATCCCATCCACACGCAGAGGGGTATTTCTGCATTTGACTTTCCCACTCCATTCTAGTCCTTTGGCCCTAATCCTTCTTACACTTAGGGAGTAGAGATGTGACAACCATAAAACCTGATGGACGTTTTCTAAAACCATTTCTTTCCACAGAGAATTACAAGAAGGATGTTTCTAACTTCTCACCGTTGTGGCTTTGTGATGTCCAATTGCTACAATTCTATCTGTCAAAATTTTCCACGCATCTCGTGTGGTGAAATAGTCACTATGAGACTGGATTTATTTATCTTTTGTCTTTGGAGATGTATTTTAACCTTTCCTCATAGCAGTATGGTCGAATCAACTGATTGTCAACAGCCAGGTAATCTTCAAACTGTCCAGGACTGCCAGAACTCTCGCACAGCACATTGCATTTTCTTTTTTTTTTTAAAGCCAGAGGAGAGCGTGAATGCAGTCCCCCACCACCACAAATTATGCAGTCAAGTTTCCCACATTTGGGGAAATTGCAGGGGTCAGTACATCCGGAGTGCAATGAATAAGCCTCGCCCTGGGAAAACTACCTTCGTGATCATGGTATCTCCCCTGCCAGGTAAGTATGCATTTTCTATGACCATCTACCCGCTTCTCACAAGCCCCCACACACTCACCTCATCCTGACTCTTAGCCATCACTGCTGAAAAGCAGAGCTCACAAAAGACATTGCCTCTGCCAGCACCTGGCTTGTGTGGGGGGGGTTGGGGTGAAGGTGAGGCACATCCTGGAAAACTAGAAAGAAGTCATGCTGGAAAGAAGTCAGCCAGGAAAACGCTAGTGGTAGGAATAGACCATGTTCAACATGAAACTGTGCCATGACTTCACGAATTTAGAGCAGAATTCTGCCCCTAATTCCCAAGTCTGCTAGTGCATTATGTTCATCCAACCTGCTTCCAGTTTTTATTTTTAAAATTATACAAATAGAATGGACTCACTTAAAGCATTCAACTTCATCTGTAGTTATTTTTTGGATCGTTTTTCCCTCAAGAGACCCCAACTTCTTCCTAATCCTCTCTTAGCTGCATACATCTCTCCCACTAACTATGTCATCTCCTCTCCAAAGAGTGGTCATTTTCTCAAATGAGATTCTTAGCAGGATCCTGAGACACCTTTCTTCTCTTTTCTTTCTTTCTTCTTTTTTTGAATCAGGGTCTCACCTGTTGCCCAGACTGGAGTGCAGTTGCATAATCACAGCTCACCATAGCTTTAACCTCTCTCAGTTTCCCAAGTAGCTGGGACTACAGGCATGTGCCACCCCACCCAACTAATTAATTTTTTTTTTTTGTAGAGACAAAGTCTTGCTATGTTGTGCAAGCTGGTTTCGAACTCTTAGCCTCAAGAGATCCTCTTGCCTTGGCCTTCCAGAGTGCTGGGATTATAGGCATGAGCCACCGTGCCCAACCCTGAGAAACTTTTCAAAGGCAGCCCCAGTATGAAGCTCTGGTGGCTACAGGCTCAGAAAAGAATGGGTCAGGACCTGGTGGCACTCTACTACATGGATAGTCCTCCACTACCCATGCCTGGTGTGGGACAGCTATGAAGAATGTGGACCCAGAGCCAGGATGTGCCTCCTTTGTTTTGATGCCGCCCTGCACACCCCCAACTGAGCCCCATTCTGGTGGGAACATAGCACCACCGCTGCCTTCTTCAGTGCCTTTCTCTGCTTCCTACTTCCTAACCCCACTGACTACCCCAGTCAGAGAGCTAAGAAAGCCTCTCCCTCAGTCATGAGAAGGGAAGGAAGAGTGGGTGCTTCTCAGCCTATTGCAGTACATGTTTCCTTTCAATAAACACACATACCTCATGCCCTTAATCTCATTCACATTCTGATTCCTTGTACAGAGAGAAGGAGGTTTCTGAGACAAGGCCATAAGCCAAAATTGAGGCTTCCTCTGGGTATTCTGTACAGAGGCTCCTCGACTTATGACAGGGTTATGTCCGGACAGCCCCATTGTAAGTTGAAAACACAGTAAGTACCCTACATACAAACCTTCAAGTTGCAAACTTTCAAAGATACAATCAGCATTTGCATGTTCAATCACATAAGTTAGTTCATGTGTCTGGTGCATGCGGTCACATGTTGTACTGTAAGATTTAAAATATTTATTTTTTGTGTTTATTTTTTATACATTAGTTGTATGAAAAATATTATAAACCTATTAGTGCAGTACAGTACTGTATAGCCAATTGTGTTAGTTGGAGACTTAGGCTAACTTTGTTGAACTTAGGAACAAATTGAACTTATGAACGCACTCTCGGAACAGAGCTCATTCATGTGTAGGGACTTAATGTATTGTATGTGAAAATGCATTTAACCCAACCTACTGAACATAATAGCTTGGTCTAGCTTGCCTTAAATATGCTCAGAACCCTTAGATTAGCCTCAAGTTGGGTGAAATCATGTAGCACAAAGCCTATTTTATAATAAAGTGTTGACTACTACATACAGATGAACATTTGTGGACATGATGGGATGCGTAAACACAAAATACAATGTTCAAAAGCTGTCCAGCAACACAGTACGCTGTAGGGTATGGGTGGTTTACCCCTCAAGTTCGCAGGAAAAGATCAAAATTCAAAATTCAGCATGTAGTTTCTATTAAATACTTATCTTTTTTGCCCTCTCATAAAGTCAAAAAATTGTAAGTCAAACCATTATAAGTCAGAAACCATCTGTATTAACAGCTACATTTACTAAATGAATGCTTCCAGGCCAAGTTCTTTTTTTGTAATTTTTAATTAATTTATTTGTTTATGTTTTAAACATGTGGGGTACAATTCAAAATTAGGTGAATAAGTGGTCATTGTACCGGTGAAGTTTGGGCCCCCCATTGGTCCTCACTTCACCTTACTTGGGACCAGGTACACCAAGTATCTTTTCATTTCAGCCTCCCAGGAACTGCATGGGGTAGACATGATAATTTTTCCTACTTTAAAAATGAGCAAACAGCCGGGCACAGTGGCTCGTGCCTGTAATCCCAGCACTTTGGGCAGCCAAGGAGTTTGACTACTACTACTCCTGTAGTCCCAGCTACTTGGGAGGCTGAGGCAGGAGGATCGCCTGAGCCCAAGAGTTTGAGGCTGCAGTGGGTGAGCCATGATATGTGCCACTGCACTCTAGCCTGGGCAACAAAGTGACTCTGACTTGGAAGGAAGAAAGGAAGGAAGGAAGGAAGGAAGGAAGGAAGGAAGGAAGGAAGGAAGGAAGGGGGAGAAAGGGAGGAAGAAAAAAGAACTTTAGAGAAATAATGACCCCAGCTAGCCCAAGTACTAAGATGGCAAGCTTGAGTCAAACGTGAACAGTATCTCTTCATTGCAAGTGTTCTTAACCATCACATGTGACTACTTGTTTCCTCCTTTTTATGGATGTAAATCATAATCACACAAGGCAAACCTTCACCCAAATTAGATTTCCTAGGGAGACATATCACTTCCCTTCTTTTCGCCACCCCTTGCACTCCCTCCATCTCTCAGCCAATCCAATAAACATCACTATTCATCAACCCCAGGGAATAACTGACTCTGACAGAGGTAGTCTTTGCTTCTCCCAGGGGTCTCCACAGTGCCAGGGATTGACCTCCACCAACTACATTGCTTAGACTCCCTTGACCCTGGCTTCCAACTGGGGTCACTCAGCGGGAGGCATGGGCAAGACATGGGAGGGCGGGAGGAGAGAGATGCCAGAGGTATTGATTCTGCTGCCCTCTTCCTGCTTTGGTGCTGCAATTCACACAGCAGATAGGACCCTCCATGGCCACTACTGTCTCAGCTCCTCTCCTGTGGCTCTGGCTGTACCCAGGCTCCAGTAACACAATCCCCTCCAGTTACCCCTTCTGGCTCAGGAGTGGGAAAAGCTGCCCACTGTAGGGGCCACCCCTGGATGCACCATAATCTCTTGGTTCTCTTGACCTGCTGACACCTCTGTCAACAGACCCTTCATTCCCTTCTCTTCCACATCCCAGCTGAGTGTGCCTTCTGTCCCCTGCAGGTCCCTGACAGATGCCTTCTGTCACCCCCTAGGCCATAGCAGAAGCTAATACAAGACTTGAATATGACAAAGGTAATGTGTTTTTGTAGTGATTTGGACTCACTTTTAATGAACTGCAGTCAAATATGTTCTCTAAAAGAAGAGGGAGCTTGGATATCCTTCCCTGTTTTCCACAGCTCTGTCTCCATTCCACATGGCAGTGTGGGAGAATATCAGACCCACAAGCCAAAACAGCAAAGTCACTTCCAACTGAGATGTTTAAATGTTGGTGGGTTAAATTTAGAATATGAATAAACATTTACCCTTGCTACATACTGTATAATTTCACATCTGTAATAAATCACCCACACTATACCCTATACCTTTAAATTGACTCAATGTATATAAGGATGATTTCATCTAAGCTTCTACTTCTTCTAAAAATAAAACAGCAACAACACCACTGACACACTCCCCTTTACTTCTCTGTGATGTATTCTGGACATAAGCAAGGCCTCAAAATTTAGGGGGTTGTTTTTCTTTTCCTCATATGATATGCCCGCCACAAATCTGCAATTATGGGATTTCTAAGAATTTCAATGATATGCTGTAGATACTAAATGATCGCTTTGTTTTCCTAAAACATACACACACACACTCATGCAAACACACACATACATACACAACATCCAGGAACATGAATTTGTCTCTGAAAGGTCAATCAGAGGCCAAAATAAAATTCCAAAAAACAAGTTTCATAAAGGCCATCTTCATTAATTCTTTATTAATTGCAATGAATAAATAGATATCCATCCGAGAAGGGTACTCTCTCTTCTGTTCTCTTGTCGTGGAAGGTTCTCAGAGTGGTAACAATGATACTCACACAGAAATGATCCAATCTGACCCTGTGTACTAGAGTGAAACTCATTCAATTCAATAACACTGGTTCAAATAGGACATATTAGGTGTAATATCCTGACTACTTGTATATCCAGAGCCCAGTACTGAAGCACTTTGCTGCAAACCACCATTCTGAATGAGGCCAGGGTCATTTTAGAAAAGATGCTGGGAAATATATTTCAAGATGACTTTCTGATATTAAAATAAACTAAGATGAAACTCACTATTTTATTAAGTAATGATTGGATCATTAACTGAGATTAAGTATATAAAATCTTGTTACAACAACCTGACAAGCTGTTGACTTAGGAACTTGGAGAAACAGAGAAATATGGAAGCTGACTCTTACCTTCAAGAAGTTGACAGTCTGATCAGGTTAGGGTATAAAAAAGAGAATTGACAGCATATGAAAGTAGATACTGAAAGGTGAGAAATGAATAGCCCAGACAGTGAGAGTTCTGGGAGTTCAGAAAAGTGAGAAACCACAGAGAACTGTCATCCAGATTCCTCAAGAAAAATATTTCTTTTTTGAAAAGCAACACTTCCTGTTTTAAGAATCACCAGAGGAAACTTGAAATTTCTTTATTGTAGAAGTTTGTCAACTAAATAGTTTAATATTAAAATGCTTTAGGATCCTCCAAACAATGATTAAATGCACTTATTTCTTGATCTGTTTCTGCATATTGCATATACACTATACATTAATTATCACCAAGCTGGCAGAAGCACATACAATTTGAGAATAGCCAGCTTTCAGAGAAAAGAGGGCAGTGAAATTATATTATTTTTCCTCACCATTTTTCTATTGATCTTCTTAGAGTAATTTCAGAAATGTTGCAAACAAATAATTTACACCTGATAAGAAAAGACAGGCCCAGAGAAGATAGGTGATAAGAGAGAGAGAGAGAGAGAGAGAGAGAAATCTCTGGCTGAAACAAGTTCTATTCTGAAGGACACGCTGTCCCAATTGCTGATTTTTTTTTTTCTTATCGGAAGGCTTAATGCTAGCATGGAAGGAGGAGTTAAACTCTACCTTTCTGTTTGCTGTCAGTCCTCATAATTTGTCAGACATACTACAATTTCATTTCCCTGTAGTGCTTAGCAAATTGCCATTAAGCTCAGTAGAATCAGAAGCCATTCCTTGGGTTTAGCAGTGATTTTCATAGTAGGAGAGTTCTTTTTCCTCCTCTTTTTCCTCTTACAGTCAGTCTATCTGTTGTCTAATTCATTTTGACTTATTTGAACTTGAAAAGGAAACATGTTTCAATCTGCAGAGAATAACCCCAGACAGTTGTTACGTTAGACCAACTACTAAAAGATTCAGTGGGGCCCTTCTAAGTGCAAGCATGATTTCCCAGGTAAATCATAATCAGTTAAGGGTGCACTGGATGATTTTTAGCTGTCAGAGCACCATTATTGTCTTCTGAAGAATTTAGAGATATTTCTTCAGAATTGACAGCAGTTGTTAGCTTTATTGCAAAACTTTTCATTAACAGATGGCGAAATTTCTTTTTATAATTTCCAATTATGAAAACATGCCTCAACTTGCTATTTTAGGCTATTATAAGCATTTGACCTCCAGCATAAGGCACTGGGAGAAACAAACCTGTTTGTCTGAGACTTGGTTTATAAATTAGTGTGTTGTTTCAGGGTCTGGATAAGACCTATTCTGCTGTTCTTTTTTTGTTGTTGTTTTTTAATTCAGGAATAATATGTCATTTAAAATGTCAGGAATAGTAATAAAAGAGTGCAAGTGTTTTTTTCCCAGTAGGTACGCACCAATATTAAAGTTATAATATACAAAATAAAAACTATGGTTATTCAGTATTTTAAAATGTTTCCTTTATTCCACACTGATGATATAAAATCCTCTTTTATACACATATCTTTGATTATCTATCCACATTTGTATTCTCCATATACATTCAGCCCTAGATAAACTCTCAAAAGAAATGCTTTCGCTCTGTCTTCATCTGGGCCTTTTTTGGTCATTCATCAACCTGAGATTAAAGGGGGGAAAAAAACTTCGAACTAGAGTAGAATGAACCAGCCTGTACTCTTGTAAATCTAATCTAAAATGAGGGTATATATAGGACGAGCAGTCTTGCCTAAAAAAGGAAGTGTTTGCCTAAGTTTAATAAAGAATGACCATGTAGAAAATACTATTCAGGCTTCTTGTACTCAGAATAAGAGGAGGGTCATGGTTACAAAGCTGAGTAGAAATGAAAACATTGCATGCAACAAACTCCTTAAAGAGTCGCAACTTAGAATCTCAAGAAACCAGCATCATCACAGGCACCAGTAACTACCTCAGTGCCTATGGAGTATCTCTCGCCTTTCTGTTCAAACCCTCTATAGAATCTATGTCTGACAATCCCACATCATGCTTTGGAGTGGTGATTTTCTCAGAAGGTCTTGATTTTTTAAAACTTTTCTTACCCACTTTCTCTGAAAGGTTGAAGAAAGCACAAAGAAAAAAATTCAGGCTACAAAATGAATAAAAAATATGTGCAAATACCAGGCTGTTAAATTAACTTTAAACTTTACAATTCAGGGAAGAAATCTTAGATGTGTCAACTTGTAGGCGGCATTTAAGGCCATAAACCGCTTATTATCCTACAGCATTTATATGGTGCTCTGGGCTCCAAATGCTTCACAACCACTAATTACACATTTCTCTGGCTATCCCAATACGGGAGCACAGCATCATTAACCACACTTTACAGGCAGAGAATCAGGAGTTAAGTGATGGGCCTCAGGTTACAGACTAAATAGAAGTTAAAAAGAAGGAATCTGATACTTAGAGTCTCCCAGACCAAGCAAACATCTTGTTTAGACTTATCTTTAAGATACCAAAGAATTAAGGCCTGTGTAGTGGCTCACGCTCACGCCTATAATCCCAGCACTTTGGGAGGCTGAGGCAGGAGGATTGCTTGAGTCCAGGAGTTCAAGCCCTGCCTAGGTTACATAGTGAGACTTCATCTCTACAAAAAATTAAAATTAAAAAATCAGCCAGTGTGGTGGAGTATCTGTAGCCCCAGCTACTGAGGTTGGGAGGTGGGGAGCTGAGGCTATAGAGCTCAGCCAGGAGGTCAAGGCTTTGGTGGGCTGTGATTGTGCCACTGTTCTCCAGCCTGAGTGACAGAGTAAGACTCTGACTCAAAAGAAAAAAAAATCCAAGGAATTTATAAATATTGGTGTGGATTTAAAGCTTTTATTCGAACAGGGAGATAACCAGAAGCTTCACCACTCTTCAAAGGCAAAACCGATGTCATTGAAGTTGGTTCCTAGCAGTGGTTCTTAAATGTCAACACACATCAGAATCCCCTGGAGAACTTATTAAAATGCAGACTCCTGGGCCTCACCTCCAACTTGTCTGATCCAAAAAGGTGGGGATGGGGCCTAAGAATCTGCATTTTTGAGGAGTTTCCAAGAGAGGCTGATGCTGGTGATCTGGAGAGCTCACTTCTACAGAACCACCCTCATACACCTTGAAATCATCACCTTCTCTCTGCAGTATTATCTTCAGTCTGATACTACCTTCCTGTTGGCCTGGCCTTCCAGCTTCCACATCCCCTGCCCTTAATCAGTATTTCCTACAGACAGAAATGAGACCATGCTGTAAGGTGATTAAAAGACTTGGTTCTGATATACATCAGGCTGTCTCCATTCAGCTCAAGTCTTAATACGTCCATTGCTGTATACATAAAATGGGATAAAATAATATCTACCTATAGGTTTCCTTGAAGAGCTAATTGGGATGACCCATTAAAGCACTGAATGTCTGGCATGGAATAAAAGTCCACTATATATAATTACTATTACATATTTATCCAACAAGTATCTGTTGAACACCCACTATACTTGAGGCTCTATGAAGGGCAATGCAGAGATAATGACAAGTTCTAATCCAGGCTTTCAAGGAACCTAATGTTGCATTTTTTTTTTAAGCTAAATGGGACCCCAGTCATCTATGATATTATACTACATGGACATATTCCAAGACATAGTACCTTCATAGGCTAACCAAACAAGACAAAGCAACAACAACAAAATTATTTCTTCAAATGAAAGTTTATGCAGAAGACTAGTAGGTAAGTGTTGAATTGCTTTGGTTGACCAGGGAAGGGGGACAGGATATCCCTCCTCCACACTCTGCTTCTCCTCAGAAAACTGAAGAACCAGATATTCCTCTCTTTTTAAATATCAAGGAAAAGAAGACTCAGAGAGGTGATGTGATACATACAGGACACAGTGCCAACTATAGTGGTAAAGATGGGATAAAATTAGTATGAAGTATTGTAAGATCACATGCTGGAAATGACCTTACAGATGGTTTCAGTTGATCCAACTTTCTCATTTTATAGAGAAGGATGCTAAGGTCTCAGAGCCTATTTAGAAATTCCTGGGAATATGGCCCAGCTTTCCTAACTCTGAATTCTAGTTTCTTTCTGCTATACCTCTTCACCCTTCAGCTCCTGCAAACAATACTCCAGGATGAAGTATCTCCCCAAAAACAAAACTGGCTTTGGCACTTCTCCATCCAACAGTACCAGGCACAGCATCCTGGGAAGGGAAAATGTTTCATCCTAGCCACAAGTGAGCAATTCAGGCATCTTCCTTTAAAACCCACTCTCACCCCTGCAATGGCATAGGTTGGGTTAGAATATATGTTTTGCTATGATATTAGCACCGCATTCGTTATTTTATATTTCTTTTTTTTTTTTTTTGAGTTGTAGTCTCACTCTGTCACCCAGGCTAGAGTGTAGTGGCATGCTCACGACCACCCCAATGTTGACCTGCTGGGCTCAGGTGATCCTTCCGCCTCAGCCTTCCAAGTAGCCGGAACTATAGGTGTGCGCTACCACGTCCAGCTAATTTTTTAAAAAAATTTATTGTAGGGATGAGGTCTCGCTGGGTTTCCAGGCTATTCTTGAACTCATGGGCTCAGACAATCCCCTTACCTCGGCCTCCCAAAGTGCTGGGATTATAGGCTTGAGCCACCATGCCCAGCCTTATTTTATATTTCAAAGTATAACCCTCTCAGAAGTACTCACATTTTAATAAGGGTCGCTTAAAGATGGAAAGTAGCATTTAAAAGAATTTGATTTGCTGAGAGAACATCAAATTTAAGAACCTGGGAAAACATCAAAGACGGCCTGAGTCAACTAGCTGGCATCCATGGTGTGATGCTGATGGATGTCAAAAAGAGGGCCCAATTCCTTTCCCAGCTGCCACCGGCTTCCCTGCCAAGGAGAACAGTCTTTGAATTGCAAAGCACACAACAGAGTTTGCAAAAAAAAAGGAGCCCTCAAGGCTAGTACACAGAATAGGATTTAACTGCTCCAAAAGAATACAACTTGCACACCTGGACAAACTGCACCTGGGCTCAGAGGAAACTTTCAAATGAGATGACTGACCTGCTGGAAAGGGCTTTAAAGAAGATATGATCCATGAGAACAGGACCTGAATCAAGGAATTAGGCCAATGTCTGAAGTTTTTTTTAAGGGAAATTGAGAATTTTCCAACATATAGGTGGTTGAGCTGGAAATGGATCCCAGAAATGATAAATGAAATGTATTGCCAACGGAATTGAGAATGGTGGTGCCTGGAAGCCAACCCAGACTCACTAGGAACAACTCAAGTGATCCTAATGCTAGCTATTTCTGTCCAGGTTAAAGTCCCAAAACTGGAACATCAGAGAAAATGAAGCAGACAAGAGACTTCAGCAAAGTGTTTTGGATAGTTACGAAACACAGGACAGAAACAGGTGGAGGAATAACTTGATAATTAACAATTACAAAGGGCCTGAATTTGTTGATAGAAAATTTTTTCTTGGCCTTGTCCCAGGCAATATTTAACCAAAATCAGAAAGCAACATTATCAAAACTTTCCATGTACAGTAGATCAAATTAAACTTCACTGTATTTGCAGGAACTGAGTCCTTTGCCCTTTCTAAAATAATACCCAGAAGCTGGAAGCACCACTTGGTAGGGATAGTTAATATATGAGATGGTGGCTGGGTATAGTAGCTCACACCTGTAACCCCAGCACTTTGGGAGGGTGAGGCAGGAAGATCACTTAAGGCCAGAATTTCGAGACCAGGCTGGGTAAAACAGCGTAACCTTGTCTCTACAAAAATAAAAATAAAAAACCTAGCCAGACATGATAGAATGCGTGTAGTCCCAGCTACTCAGAAGGCTGAAGCTGGAGGATTGATTGCCTGAGCCCAGGAAATTAAGGCTGCGGTAAGCCATGATCGTGCTGCTACACTCCAGCCTGGGCAACAGAGTAAGAACCCAATTCAAAAAAATTATATGTGTATATATAGACACATACATATATAGACATATAGACATATATATAGTGGCAAAATGCAGATTTAAAAAGAATAGCTTGGTACCAAATTCAATAAAATTTTTAGTTAAGAGAGAGAAATGTAACTTTTTGCCAAGAATCTTTTTAAAAAATCATTGTTGATGTTAGGAGACACAACCTAGCAGAGGTACTTATGATATAGATACAGAGATTCTCATCAGTCACAAGTGACAAGGCTACCAGAAGCTCTGTGGTCTTAGGCTGTATCAGGAGAAAAACTAAGATGGTCATCTGCTTTGGTCAGACTACCAGGAGTGTTGTGTGTGGCTGTGGGTACCACACTCTAAGATATTAGAGAAGGAATGGAATATGGAGAGGTTTCAGAACCATATGGTATAAGACCAGGCACAGTGGCTCAAACCTGCAATCCCAACACTTTGGGAGGCAGAAGTAAGAGGACTGCTTGAGCTCAGGAGTTTGAAACCAGCCTGGGCTACTTGGCGAGACCTCATCTATACATTTTAAAAATGAGCTGGGCGTGGTGGCACATGTCTGTAGTTCCAACTACTTGGAAGGCTGAGGTAGAAGGATCGCCTGAGCCCAAAAGGTCACAGCTGCAGTGGCCATGAGCATGCCACTACACTCCAGCCTGGGCAACAGGTTGAGACTTCAACTAAAAAAAAAAAAAGTTTTTTCAGAAATTAGATTTCTGGGTTATCTGTGCATTTCATTTAGGAGCCCCCCAGTAGTGTCTCTCAGATGTGGACAACCCAAGATCTTATTGCAGATGGATTTTAGCCACCATGTTGTTCAGAACTTGCTATGGCTCAGATAATGCAGTGACAATGGAGAAGAACATAGGACACACATACCAGGAGCCAGGCACTCATATATGAACTGATCTATTCCTTAAAGCTTCCTTAACGTTCTCTTAGAGAGGATATAGTCTTATAAACCCCATTTTACAGATGGGAAAACCAGGCACAGAGGAGTTGACCAGTTGGCCAAGGTCATGAAACCCATAGATGGTAGAGCTGGGACTTGAACACAGACTGTCTAGTTTCAGAGACTGTATTTGAACCAGCTTTTCCATACCACCTGACACAGAGACAAGGAAAGTTTAACACTTCCTTTACAGATCTTATGGATTTGTCAGAGAGATGTTTGCCAATCTAATTTAAGGCACACTGTGTTAAATACCACAATAGAAGCATAAAATAGAGTGCTCTTAAGCTCTGGATATTCTCATGTGATGTTAAAAGCCATTTTGAATCTGCTTTCCATCCCAGAGAATTATCAGGCCCTCAGATAATTGAGGAAAATGAGGTAAAGTGAGGTGAAGGGGCCCTCCAAGCCAGCTTTACCTTGTCAGTCACCACTAATAAGGGTCAAATGGCTTTCCTCACGCTGTTTCCTAAGAGCTCTGCAAGTCTCCACCAGCGGGTCCCTGCCTTCCTTGGAACCAAAAGTTCTGATTCAGTCCTCTATTACTGTTGCTTGTAAAAGCTTTGCAGCAAGGCCAGTGCCCTGCAGAAGGGTGGAATGTGGCCTTAACCCACTGCAATAGAGATTGGTGAAGAAACAGATTACAGATCCCAAACCCCAGGTCCCTGTCACAATGGAATAGAATAGCCCTTGCCAGATCTTCCCAAGCTTCCCTGGCTACAAAATGGGCTAAATAAAACTTCCTTTATCCTTCTTTTTTTTCTCCTCCTCCTCACATAGTGGGAGTGTTGTGAAGATAAAAAGCAATAATTGGTATGAAAATGCCCTGAGCTCCATAGATGAAAGCTCTCTATATAATCCCAACATATCATTAGATAGACTTTACAGGTATTTCACTACAGTTCTGTGGTTCATAGAAATAGCTCCTTCAGTTGGTAGTACGTAGTCCTAGGTTTAAATTCCAGAAGGAATATTTATTGCACTTGTAGTCAAGTTAACACCATTCAAGCCGGGAATAGTCTAGAGTTAGAGGATAGACTTACCCCCATTTGGAAAGCACTGTCTAGCCATGCTAATTTCTTTAAAAATTTATTGTAGAGACGAGGTCTCACCATATTATCTAGGCTAGTCTTAAACCGTGGGTTCAGGCAATTCTCTCACCTCCACCTCCTAAAGTGCTGGGATTACAGGCGTGAGCCACTGTGCCCAGCCTGAAAAAACTTTCAACTCTTTCCCCCAGTGAAGCTTTGCAGGCAGAACTGCTCACAATCTACAAAGCCATTGCCTAGAAAGTTTTGTAGAATAAATAGTGAAGTTTTCAAGCGATCTCATTTGAAAGGAAGTTTTCAAAAAAGCCACTTCAGAATGTCCCATGAGGGAGAAATTTACCTAACTTCCCAGCATTGGATCTAATTTTAAGTGATGTCGATTCTGGCATTTGAGGACAAGTCAAGACAAGACCAATGGGGGTCTCTATGCTTGCAGCAGATTCACTCCCACAAATAGCATGTGAGGTAAAAGGAAGAAGGTACATATTAGAAGGCTGAAGTGAGAGGACCAGGTGACCACCACCCCATAGGTCTTCCCTGGGTACTGAGAGAAAGAGAAGGAAAGCATGCAGGAAGGACAGACCCCAGGGGAATGGGCATTCAGTGAGACAAGATAGTTTCATAACAAGGGAAGATTTGGGAACAATCATTACTATTACTATTACACTTAGCAACTGGGGTCCAACCAGCTATTAAATGTTAGTGAGGAAAGATGTCATATCTTAGAAGTTGCTCTATTGGTTTTGAGGTTTCCTTAATATTTGCTTGGCTTTTTCTCTTTCCATAAGGAGAATGTTTTTATTATAAAGTTACAGAAAATGTGCAATCACGAACCTGTGGGGATGCCAGCAAAAAGCAACCTTGGCAAATCTTTGCAAGGAGGGCCTCGTTATTTAGAACTGCAGGGTTCTGTCACCCCTTGTTAGCAATGTGTCTAAACCCATGGGAAAAGGGGTGACAAATAGCTATCTTCCCTTGAGGCAGACTACAAAAATCAGAAGCGATGGTTTGGTGGCTCTGGGATTCAATTCTCCAGTGTCTAAAGTTGGTGTTGTCACTTGGCATGGTGGTTGAGAGCTCTGTTCTGGTCTGACAAGAGAGATGTGGTACTAATCAGGTTGCTTCACTCTCTGGCTTTGGTGCTTTGGGCAAATGATTTCACTTCTCGAAACCTCTGTTGTTTCCTCTTTAATAAATTTATCGGAGCTGGCCCTCAGGGGGACTGGGAGAATTCAATGAGCTGATGTCTGTAAAGAGCTGAGTGTAGTTCCTCACTCAGTATTGATGATCATATCCATCAATATCCATCCATCTCCCAGCTTACACACATTTTTCTCTAGTGGAGAGTCAAAAAGGTAGAAATCACCAAAAGCTGAGGGCCAGTGAGGTGGGGAAGGGGCAACCACACAAAGGACCTGGGCATTGCAACACTGGCTCATTCACCCTGAAAAAGCAAGATATGATGAAGGGCTGGATGCCACTCGGTCCCAAAGGAAACAAACGCTCTGATGAGCTGTGGTCCTGTAGGCAAATCCCAACCCTGCGGCACTATGAACAGCCAGCTTCAGGCACTCCTGGGCAGGGGAGGGAAATGCTAGAAATGAAGAGGCCTTGTGAAAGTGGGGGGCAGGCGTGGCACCTTTTATCTGGCAACACAATCTCATACAAACCTAGTGTTACTTCTTAGGTTGATCAGAAGAGCTACTGGACTGTCAGAATGCAAGGACCTCACACCAAATCGAAATCAACAACTTTGGCAGCTGTGTCCAAAACATGCCCACAGGTTGCTAAATTAGAGGATGCCTCGGAAGGCACCATGCTCCATGCCTGGTACCAGGGAATCCAAAGGACACTTTCGTGCTAGCATGAAAATAAGGTGAAGTTGAATTTTTGTACCAATCATGAAGGTGCTGAGCTGCAACATTTTTCTCCTCCTCGACATATAGAGACCACTCAACCTCACATCGGAGCCCAGTACTTGACACTCTGCGTTATTTTTCTCTAACATAGATCAGCTAAGGACTGATGCCTGAATCCTTTCCATTTTGTGATGATTCCATTAAAATGTTTTACACACAAAGACCTCCACAAAATTCCCCAGAAGTATATCATAGTTTTTGCAACCAAATAACTTTCAAATGTGCAGATGTCTCACACACACACACTGGCATTTTTATGCACTAAACTATTTCCTGCTACATAAGTATCCGTTTCCCCTCTCACCTTCCCTCTGTCTTCGCCTCTGCCAACTGTCTGAGAGGAGTGGATGCCTCCCAACTGGGCAAAGGCGTGAGAACAAGTCAGGTTGCTGTTGGTACTGCCCTGGGACCTGTATTAAGGGGTCAGAGGCCTGGAGGAGCAGTGGGCACCTCTTCACAGCCCTGCTAGTACCAAGAGTCAGGCTAAACAAAATTACAAAGAAATGAAATTGTTCCTTTCTATTTCATGGGAAGATGAGAGTCTTTATTTTTAGGCCCAAACTGTAATCTTACTTATAGCTTTCATTTAAAGGTAATAGTTATTTGTTACTGTACAAAATCCGTCTGATTATTAGGATTATGAATTACATATAGGGTGGTTCACTGAACTAGTGCAAGTTTCTTGGCTTAATAAATTTGCAAGTGCTGAGGTAAGAAAAAAATCAAATCACTGCTGTAAAAGTTACCAGAAAAAACAAATGACTGACTGCCCAGGGGGGCTATCTGAGGCACAGTAAGAGACTGTGAAGCAGCAGCTCTCTCAGGGCTCTGACCTTGCCCTTGTCTCTTCTTACTGTACATCCTTCCAGGACTGGCATATCTACATTTTTGGCCCCTATGAATTCCACAGGGCTTCCCCATCCCTGACCTCTCCAAAATGCTCTGGAACAGGAGTCATCAAACTTCCTACAAAGGGCTGGAAAGAAAATATTTTAGGATTTGTGAGCCACATGGTCTCTGTTGCATCTACTCAACTCTGCCCTTATTGTGTAAATGTAACCAGAAACAATATGTAAACCAATGACCTTGGCTGTGTTTCAATAAAACGTTATTTACAAAAACAAGTAGAGGGCAGGATTTGGTCTGTGCAGCCAGAGTATGCTGACCCTTGCTCTCAGATCCAACTGCCTAACAGACATTTCCACCTGAAAAGCACCACAGCTGATTCAAAATCCAGCATTTCAAGGCTAGATACATTCTCCTTTATCCCTGG
The DNA here is from genome assembly GCF_000164805.1 of Carlito syrichta. NCBI lineage: Eukaryota > Metazoa > Chordata > Mammalia > Primates > Tarsiidae > Carlito > Carlito syrichta. The sequence goes on from NW_006994761.1 coordinate 49,745, forward strand.
TCTTCTGTAAACACTGCTCCAACACTCAAGTGCCCAAGGCTAACACTGGAGCATTACCCACATTCCCCATCCTGGCATTCCACAGTAAAGCATAAATCCTGTAAACGCTAACTTTTAAAATATCTCATATGTCCACTCTAATTATATGTTTCATGAGTGCAGGGACCACATCTTATTCATGTTTTAACTAACTCTTCCTTCTACTGTCCAGTTAAATGTCTGGTTATGAAAGTAGTTTCAAAAACTGTATGATGAATGAATGAATGATGGAACTGTTGTAATGATTCTAGGGCAGAGTTTCTTAAACTTCACCATTCATGTATATTACCTGGAGACTTTGTTCAATGCAGATTCTGACTCAGGTATGGGATGGGGCCTGAGGTTCCAAGTTTCTACCAAGTTCCCAGCTTGCTGAATGCTGCCAGTTCACAGACCACACTTGACTATCAAGAATGTAGGAAATATTCTTTGGTTCCAAAGTGCCCAAACACCAAGAGATTTCATTCCCTATTTTGATGCATACGCTGGTTTATTTCCATGGTATTTCACTGTATCATTACTTGCACCTATTCAAAACTCCAGAGAAATTAATAAAATAATTGATGGCGCCAAACGACTTTTAAATTTGCAGAGTTTACACACATTTCCACTTCTGTGCCTCAGACTGTTTTCTGCTTCAATTACTTCCTCCTTCCCCATCTACTTCTATCCCTTGGTGCCCACTTAATTTCATTTAAACATAACTGTGCTCATTATCTGTGTAGCAGTCCTTCTACGGATGCTCTGCCAATGCAAGCCTTTCTTATCAAGATGTGTTACTTATCACGATTGTGCAAATGTCTTAAGCAAATTATTATTGTTCAGAAATTCAAAAGAACAGTCTTTTTCCCAGAACTCCAGTACAATGACCAAATCAAAAACTATTTTCAGGCCACCTACACCCCTTTTCATGGCAACAAAACACGTTTTTTTTTTTTTGAGTTGGAGTCTCACTCAGTCACCCAGACTGGAGTGCAGTGGCCGCTCCCAGCCACCGCAGCCTCGCCTGTTGGGCTCCGACGATCCTTCCACCTCAGCCTTCCAAGTAGCCAGAATTACAGGTATGCGCTACCACGCCTGGCTGATTTTTTGATTTATTGTAGAGATGAGGTCACGCTGCCCAGGCGGGTCTCGAACCCGCGGGCTCAGGCAATCCACTCACCTCAGCCTCCCAAAGGCGCGGGATTACAGGCTGAGCCACCGAGCCCGGGAAACATTTTTTTTTAATCAGCAGAGCAAATAGTTGCTTACAGAGTTGCAGGGGCTATGTGATTCTTTCTCTAACTTACCACCCCCGCAAAAGAGGAGACTATACCAAGGTTATCTGGACAAACTCCATACCCTATGAAAGCTGAGCTCGTTGCTTTGCAAGTTAAAAGTAAAACTCTAACATTGTGGCAAAAAAAATCACATTTCTTTGTATGAGTTCAGTAATGTTAGGTATCACTTTGGGGGCAGCAGCTCGGGCTGCGTTTTGCCTGGAAACTGGCTTTTAGTATAAAAGTGTCCATGTATAAAGATCTGCCACATAAAGGTTAGTTTATGCCAAGTAATTTCAGCATTTTAGATAATTACATTTCCTCTGACAATTTCTAAGGAACTTGCATGATACCGAATTGTGTCAGAAAACAGGTATCATAGTGAATATGTGATTCTACCCAGGGTTTCACTAGTAAATTGTAGCAAAGTGCACCGTCATCAACTCATATAAATTGCTCTCCCCCTATATTTATCTCCAATGAAGAGAATCAAATTGCCTTACCTGAAACGATAGAAGAAAACGATTATAAAAGTATGGCAGTTTTATAACCAATGAGCAACTTTTAAGACCCAATTTTATTATGCATTATATAGATGGCAAAAATTCCTATTTATCCAGAATCTAAATGACCAGGAAGCTCATATAAAATGTGTTTAATAGCAATTGGTTTTCATGCTGACAACTCTGGGGAATTGCAAGACCCTGAAGGGTCTTTGAGATCATCAAAGAAACATTAATGCTCAGAGAATTTTGGAGCTGAAAGAAATTTGGAGTTCATATGTTCCACTTGCCAGGTGCGTGCTGAGCCTGGAGGAGGGAACAACTTGCCCAGTGAATTAGTAGTAAAGCCAAGGCCTAGATCTCAGTTTGCCTTAGACCCCTACAAATAGTTGTTGTGCCCTACTGATTAAATGGTGTTAAATACCATGGTCTTTTGTGGGTCCTAATTCTTAGAAATTACTTAATTCACATATGGTCCACCCTATCTAAAATTTCAACACATGATACCTCAGAGCCCTCCTCCTGCTTTATCTTTTCTCTTAGCATTTTCACCAATAAAAAAAAAAATAATGTCTTCCACCATCAGCAGGTAAGATTCTTAGAACAAAGTTTTGTTTTCTTTTATTCACTGCTCTATCACCTAGAACAATGTCTAGCACAAAGTGAGAGATCAAGAAATATTTACTGAATGAAAAAGAAAATGAATTACATATGATAATCCTCAAACATATCACTGTATTATCAGAATACCCCATTTTTATAACACCTATTTGACATTATTCCAGAACTTCTGATGTGCCAGGCATTTTACAAGGTTGAGGTGAACCTCAGAGTAATAGGTTTATTTTATTCATTCAGAAAGCTTACTTTAAGGTGATCCTATTATTGTAACCTTCTAATGCAATGTCATCTCTTATCAGCTTAATTCTGCACACGTAACTACATATTATGCCCTGAAGGAATTATCTTCACCTTCAACCTGAAGTTAGGGCTCATGATTCAGCAATTTGCCTCCTAGGATCACATGGGGAAATTGCAATCTTTCTGCTAGCTTGCCAAAACTGAGCAAAATGAAGCAGAGCAAAATGAGTAGGATTTGCCAGGCAATTTTGACTTATTCTGTCTCTCAAATGTAACCATCACAAAGTAATGTATTTCACAACGATGGGAAGATCTTTGTACTAGAAGCACACATAGTATCAGGTATCTCATCTACTTGTTTTTGAGGTAATAAAAGATAGAAATGAACATATGGCTTTGTTTCCTAGAAACATGATACAAACCATAATTTCATAAGAATTCAGAACATTGTACAATATTTTCATAATTGAATACTAAATTACAGTAAGGTTAACTCTTCTATATCAAGGATGCTGGTATTTTACACTGGAATTACTTCTGAGGGACTTGGTAGTACTTGGAATTAAACCCACAATGTTAATGTAATCAAGGAATACTTTATGCAGGATATTATCCATTCTGGATATTACTCCAATTCAGAACAGTTTAGAAGACTCTAGAAAAATAAATGGCAGGGACATCTCAATTATTCATCCTTAATGGTACTGCAGGTAATTTTTAAAACTTCCTATTTAATTTTGGATTCCTATCTATCCTTCTCAGTTCACCTCAAATGGTCACACTGAGTGCTCTGCCTTCCTTCTAAGCAAACTTTCACTTCTTGAAATTTTCAGTGAATTAATACCTTGCCCACGTCTCATCTTCCAGACCGTATCCCAACATTTTGGGACCTGAACCATGCTGTGTTTATTCTTCTTCTTGGGTCTCAGCACAGGTATACCTGTATATAGCACTGAGAAATATTTGTTGACAGTGAATTCTTTGAATTTTTTTTGTTGATGGTGTTGTAACTTTCTAATTCCTCTTCCAAGTTAAAATTTTTAAAAATTTTATTTTTAAGTACAAAATACATACAGCATAAAATTTGCCATCTTAACAATTTTTCGTCAAAAGTTCAGCACTTTACAGTTCAGTAGTGTTAATTCAGTTTAGTTTACAGTTCAGCAGTGTTATATACATTCTTACATTGTTGTGCAACCAATCTCTAGAACTCTTTTCATCTTGCAAAACTAAAATAATACAGATTAAACAACCACTCTCCATTCCCCTTGAAACCACCATGCTACTTTCTGTATCTATAAATTTGACTAGTCTAGGTGCCTTATGTAAGTGGAATTGTACAGTATTGTATTGTCTTCTTTGGCTTATTTTACTTAGCATAATGTCTTCAAGTTTCATCAAAGTGGTAGCATGTGTCAGAGTCTTTTTCCTTTTTAAAACTAAGTAATATTCCATTGTATGCATAGTCCATATTTAGTTTGTTCATTCATCTGTCATTTAACACTTGGATTACTTCAACCATTTGACTTTTGTGAATAATGTTGCTATAAACGTGATGTACAAAATAGCACTTTGAGACTTTACCTTTAATTCTTCTGTATAGATACCCAAAAGTGGCATTGTTGCGTCATATGGTCCCAAGCTAATATCACCATTGTGTATATATTGGCAAGCACTAAGAATGGAAGATTAAAAAGAAGGATTTCAAAAATACACTGGGCAGAATAACTCTATAATCAGATAAGGAATGACATCCCCAAGACAGAATGCTGAGAGTCTGAGAATCTGAGGAGCTTTTGCATTGTGTACAATTCCTACAAATGATGAATACCCATAGTGAGGTATGTCCATAAATTACCTTAAGACCCCAGCTCTACCATAGAAGAGACAAAGAGAATGAACATGAAGAGCCAGAGAAGAGAGAGAAAACAAGAATCAAGGTATCAATAAGAGTTTCTGAGAGGAATATTCCCAAGAGGAGCATTGTAGGAATGAATGTTTTTGAGTTGAAGAAGCTTAATCTTTGCTTCCTAGCTTGACTGAATACCATAATTCTAAAAACAGCATTTCTCTAGGTGAGACTATGGCTCACCTCAGTAGAGAGCTCAGCAGAAGACTGCAGGGAGACCTGAGCCCTCCCAAGCCAGGGTAGGGTTGCACCTGCAGTTTCCTGAGAGTAAGCTGACACCTCTGGAGCTCAACCATGCAAATCACCTGTCTCCTGTGCTCTGTGAAGATGTTCTCACTAGTCCAGAATACCTCGATTTTGGGGAAATCCTTCTAGTTTGGGTTTATAGGGACTTGGCTACCTCTCCTCTAATCCTCCTTAAAATGTGACAATTTGTTCCTAGGGAAAGACCTGAATGTAGGCATTAACCCCGGAACTGCACATATCTCAAGATGGGCTAAGGGAAAAGCTTGGCCTTGGCATGGGGCAAGTCATTGGTGACTTGTGGCCTGGTCTAGCAAGGTTGGAGTTCACGACAAAGGGTTAAAGAACAAAGTAGACTGACAAGAACATAGGGATACTGACCATATTTTGGAAACAGAGTTTGACAAAAAGAATACCTGCAAATAATACTGTTCTCGAAATCCGAGTTGCATGACTGCCCAAGCTTTAGGAAAGTAATTGACAAACGCAGAGGCTTTCTATGGTTACACGATGGCCATTAGAATTTAGTGTAGGAACTAAGGAAAGAGTGCTTTCCATGTGTGAGGAGGAAAAAGTAGCAGATTCTGGTGGTACATTTTTAAGCTAGTATTTTGCAAGTATAATAGGCTATTTCCATTCCTGTAAGACTCCATTTGTTTTAAAGTAATGCCATTATTTGAGACTAGTCTGAGTTGCTTAATACCTCAATTTCATTTTAATAAATGAGACCTCAAAAAAATGAATTCTTCAAGCAGGAGAAGTGAATTTCTTTTCAATGCGCCACTGTCCAGAGGTTCAAGACCACTTGTTATAGAAGAACGTGTTAGGTGATTTAGACAATTCTCTCGAATCTCTGCTTTGTTATTAATAAATCAGAAATATTATCTACATTTAAGGGGTTTCTTTGACCTCTAAAAAGTAGTTCGCTTCTCTTTCTTTCTTCTGCCCCTCAAATGAAATATATAGCACTTGGTGAAACATGTTTTGGTCAGATGAACGAACTCCTTTCCATCTTACCTACAGGTTGAAAGAGAAATCACGTACTTTTGTGAGTTTTGATTAACTTTTCAAAAATACATATTTGGCAAGGTACAGGGAAAAGGAAATTAAGAAGAAAGCAGAGAAAATGAGGTAAGAAGCAGCAGGGGACACTGAAACGGTTTTCCAAGAGAAAAAAGGGAGAAAAGCAGAAAAAAAAGCAGAGAAGATGAGCAAAAAAGAAAAGGATGAAGAAATGAGAAGATTATGCACTGCAGTTTCAAAAAATATGTTTCAGAGTTTTGAGAAGCATCAGTTATGATTTGACCAATGACAGATTGCTCATATTTTTAATCAGTTGCAGAATTCTAATACGACAGATGAAGGATTTGTATTAATTCTCAGTCTGTAGATGCCTCAAATAATACCCAAAATTTTAAGAGAATTATAATGTAACCTAGTGAAGTGTGGACACAAGAGTAAAAACATAATCTAAATAACAACTGGACCACTTACCCAACTTGCCCTTGACATTTTCTTCTCTAGACTCTATGTCACCTACTCCCTTACCATTGAGGGCAGGAATCTTGACCTGTTTTGTTACTTAGTATTTCACATCTTAAAACCATGTGTGGCATGGTTTATGATGGATGCTCAGTAAGTACTTGATACGTAAAGTAGCCCTTCAATCAATGTTTATTATGAGGTTTCTAAATGTCAGCCTCTGGGTTTGCCACCCAAAATATATATATACATACATACAGATACATCTAAGACATGACCTTTCCTCTAAAGTGTTGTAGAGAGAGAGATACTGAAGGGATTTATACGTCTGAGAAGCGACAGCACATAAATATGTTAAACATAGAAATGCTAGAGCCACGCTACCTGGGTTTGAACCTGACTCTTCCAGTCCCTATCTGTGGTATCTTGGCAAGTTGCTTAGCCTCTCTGTGCCTCAGTTTTCTCATTGATAAAGGGAGATTATAACCCTCATGGGAATGTTGCAAGAATTGTAGGAGTGAAGATAGGGGAAGTATAAAGTACCTGGTACAAAGTAAGTGTCAAGAAGTGCAGTAGAAAATCGCCAAATGTGATGGCTCACACCTGTAATCTCAGCACTTCAGGAGGTTGAGGTGGGAGGATTGCCTGAGTCCAGAGGTTCGAGATCAGCCTGGGCAACTTGGTGAGAACTTGTCTCTACAATAAATCAAAAATTAGACAGGTGTGGTGATGCACACCCATCCCAGCTACTCGGGAGGCTGAGGCGCAAGGATTGCCTGACCCCAGCAGGTAGAGGCTGTGGTAGTCATGATTGTGCCATTGCACTCCAGCCTGGGTGACAGAGTGAGACTCTGACTCAAAAAAAAAAAAAAAAAGACTTCACTGTGAAGATGGCGTCAGGCAGTCGGACAGAAAATTTGGACTTTTGCCAAAAGTGAGACAAAGATGAATACGAGAAGCTTACCGAGAAGAGGCTCATCAAAGTGAGAAAAGAAGAAAGGAAAATCAGTAGCCAGTCAAGCGAGAGTTTCTGAGACACAGGGACTACAAGGTGGACCTGGAATCCAAGCTTGGAAAGACAATTGTCATTACCAAGATCACCCCACAGTCTGAGATGGGAGGATATTACTGCAATGTCTGTGACTGTGTGGTGAAGGACTCCTGGATTACATACACAAAAAGAAACATCAGCAAAACCTGGACATGTCTATGGGCATGTGGAACGTTCCACCCTGGATCAGGTGAAGAAATGTTTTGAGGTCAAGAAATGTTTTGAGGTCAAGAAAAAGAAGATGGAAGAGAAGCAGAGAGATTACGATTTTGAGGAAAGGATGAAGGAGTTCAGAGAAGAAGAAGAAAAAGCCAAAGCATACAAGAAAGAGAAAGAGAAGAAGAAAAGAAGGGCTGAGGAAGACTTAACATTTGAGGAGGATGATGAGATGGCAGCTGTGATGGGCTTCGCTGGCTTTGGTTCCACCAAGAAGTTTCTATGTTTGGTTTACTTTTGGCTTATGCTGGACCTAACTGTGTGTGTGTTGAGGCGTGGGGGACAGGTCATTCTTTTGGGCACTAGGAAAATCCCTAACAGTGTCAATGGGGAGAATGTTTATGGTCTGTCTCTCTGCCTTGGGAGAGGACACAGGAGGCAGAGGTAATGTTGTGGCATATTCCTTTAGCCTTAATATATCACTGGAGTCACAGGACCTCTACCCACCTAAGTTCCCAATAAAGGAAAACCTCCTCTTCTGAGGTTGCTTTCCAGAAATCCCCCTGCATCTTTTCCATTTCACCTGTCCAATCTCTTGTGTGAGCATCCTACCTTTATCCTGTGTTCTGCCTTTGTTTTAATTTTGACTCTTGTTCAGCTTGCAACAGAAGCATTCTCTAGGTCCCCAGTTTCTAGCTCAAGGGCATAACCTTGACCAGCTTTCTCTTCCCATCCTGCCCTATGGTTCTCTAGCCACCTGTACATGCATGTGTAATTCTGCCTGGGTCAGTGGCATGTGTGGACACGTGCATGTATCTGTCACACAGAGGGAGTCTGAGTTAGAATCTCCAAGCATTGCTGCCCTGGGGCCTGATGTTTTTGGCTTCCTCAGAGCATGCAACAGGAAATTAAATTGGATGAGTGTTTAAAAGAAAGAAAGAAAGAAAATACTAAAAAGTGTAATAGAGATTTAAAGATTCCACGAGAGGATTCAGTACAAAGAGTCAGGCTTATAAAGAAGGGTCAGTTCTGGGGACAGAAGTGGGGACTGTCAGGAAAGACTCCATGAGAATATGCAACCCTTGAGCTGAGTCTCTTAAGATGGGTTCCGTTTGCCAGGTTGTCAGCAGAAGACAGGAAGCACAAGTGAACAGTGTGAGCAAAGGCCAGGACGCAGGAAGTCCACCAAAAGATGACAGAGGCACAGGCAGTGAGAATATGACAGAGACAGTGGTCACAAGAGATGCTAAGGAGGCCGAATCTAAGGGCTTTAGCAGCTTGTAAAGTGCAGGGTGGAAGGGAAAGGAAGAGAAAAGGTCTGTGATAAGGATGCAGGATACAGACAGAAAATCAGGTTAGTGGGCTTTTAAATCGCACTTCAATGACTTGTTTTGTTCTTCAAGTCCTCTTTCTTGTTATTTTTGATAAACAAGTAATTATTTTTGGACTTAGTCAATGTTATAAACTGTGTGCATCCCCCAAAACCCATACGTCGAAATCCTAACCTCCAATGTGATAGTATTAGGAGGAGGGGCTTTTGGGGAGTAATTAGGTCACGAGAGTGGTGCCCTCACAAATGGCGTCAGTGCCCTTATAATAGAGACCCTGGGAAGCTCCCTTTCCTTTTCCACCATGTAACTGAGGGCAGTGAGAAGGCCCTGTTTATAAACCAGGAAATGAATTTTCACCAGACACCAGACCTGCCAGCACCTTGAGCTGGGACTTTCCAGCCTCCAGAGCTGTTGTTAATAAATCACCTAGTCTATGATATTTTTGTAATAGTAGCCCAAACAACTAAGGCAGTCATCTAATTTGTAAAATAATATTTTAGACTTTTATGTCCCTTTTCAAAAGAAATGTGTTATAGAGGAATGTGAAAAATGCTGTTGGGCAATAAGAATTTTTTAAAAATCCTTCATAACCCCACTCAGCACAGCAACCATCCCATTTTGATCTTTATCTTTGCCACTGTTTATATAAGTATTTCATACATTTTTAATTGCAAAAATGGAATCATATGGTGTCTGTTTCAAAGCCTGATTTTTAAAAATTAAATGTGAACATGATTACATGTCATTTAATATTCTTCTACATGATCAATTTTAATGACTTCAAGTATTTCACTCTATGAATGTATCACAATTTATTTTTATCTACTCCCTTATGTGAATGTTTAAGTTGTTTCTATTTTTTTTCTATTACTGAACATTCCTGTTGATAAATCTTGCACACATCCTTGATTTCAGTGTTCATTATCTGCGCGATTATATTGAAATTAGGAAAAGTAAGTTAAATACACAATGTAGTTTATTGTACTCTTTTTTTTTTTTTTGAGTTGGAGTCTCACTCAGTCGCCCAGACTGGAGTGCAGTGGCCGCTCCCGGCCACCGCAGTCTCGCCTGTTGGGCTCCAGCGATCCTTCTGCCTCAGCCTTCCAAGTACCTGGAACTACAGGCGCGTGCTACCACGTCCGGCTAATTTTTTGATTTATTGTAGAGATGAGGTCTCGCTGCCCAGGCGGGTCTCAAACCCGTGGGCTCAGGCAATCCACTCACCTCGGCCTCCCAAAGGCATGGGATTACAGGCTGAGCCACCGAGCCCGGCTGTTTATTGTACTCTTTACAGAAATTGCTGCAACCACAGCTCCTTGGTTCCCCCAACCAAGAAATGCCATGCTTCTGCCCCAAAACAGACAGAACAAGGGGAGAGGCCCACTTGAGGTAGGGGAGTCCTGCCTGGTCAGTGACTCCAGGGCCTAGGCACTTGGGCCCCTGATCCTACAGCATTCCTAGAGCCCATCCAAGTAGGATCCATGCAAGAGCCAGAGCAAGGCCCATGAAGCCAGTAGGTATCTAGCTCCATCTCCAGAAGTTGAGGCAAGGTAGCCCAACACCCTTCTTAGAGCACTACACAGGGAGTGGGAAGAAGAAAAAGCACATTGGGCAACAAGGCCAGAATCTTCTCCCATCAGCATTTTTTTAATCTTAATGAACCAATAGAAGATGCACTCAAAGTTCCCAAAGTTCCACAATTAGATTTCCTTAAGCCTCCTTCATCTCCCTCTTTACCATTTCCTTGGGTTGGGCATTTTGCTTCTCAGACTGCCACCTACCACTAGCTCATGCTAAGCCCGAAAGGACAATGACAATTTGGGGAAAAAAAGGACATACAAGAGAAGAAAACTCAGTCATCTGAGAGGGCATGCTCCCATCACTTGGGTGGGGCACTGTGAATATACTGATAGGTGGTGGGAGGGGAGAAGCCAAATGGTTTGGTCTCCATGAGTGGAGAAGAGGTCAAGAGAAGCAGAAGGGTGTCTGAAAGGTCTACATCCCGCTCAGAAACACAAGAGTAGAATTAATCAACCCAAATAAGAAGAGCACTTCTACACTCAGTCTGCTCATCTTGAGGATGGACTCAAATTGCAAAGTTAAAAAGCTAAGACATTCTAAATACTTTTTTTTTTTTTTTTGAGTTGGAGTCTCACTCTGTCGCCCAGACTGGAGTGCAGTGGCCACTCCCGGCCACTGCAGCCTCGACCTGCTGGGCTCCGGCGATCCTTCCACCTCAGCCTTCCGAGTAGCCGGAATTACAGGCGCATGCTACCATGCCCGACTGATTTTTTGATTTATTGTAGAGATGAGGTCTTGCTGCCCAGGTGGGTCTCAAACCCGCGGACTCAGGCAATCCACTCACCTCAGCCTTCCAAAGGCGCGGGATTACAGGCTGAGCCACCGAACCCGGCTTCTAAATACTTTTTGAATCCTAGCCCAAGGTCCATTATTTATAACTCAAAAAAAGTCTTCGGTTACTTCTTGAATTTTATTACTGTAAAAGACCATGACTTTGCTGCAATAGTAATACCCTCTAGACAAAGTCTATGCTTTCTATTTATTCATTTGTTGGATCATTTGTTTGATCATCCACTTATCATATATTAATTAACTATTATTATAACTAATTTCCTGTGTAGGGCATGGTGTTCCTGGTTTGTGTGTATGGTCGTGAGCAAAATAGGCACATTCCTATCCTTATGCACCTCTGGTATTGGAGAGGAATGCAGTTAACAATGTGGCAAATAAATTGCTAAGTGTAAGGTGCTATAAAATAAGTAAGATAGCTGGGCACAGGCCTGTAATCCCAGCACTTTGGGAGGCAGAGCTGAGAAGACTGCCTGAGCTCGGGGGTTTGAGACCAGCCTGGGCAACTTGACGAGATCTCATCTCTACAATAAATCAAAAAATTAGCTGGGCATATGGCACACACCTGTAGTTCTAGCTACTTGGAAGGCTGAGTTGGAAGGATTGCCTGAGCTCAGCAGGTTGAGGCTGCAATGGCCATGAGCCATTGCCACTGCACGCCAGCCTGGGCAACAGAGTGAGACTCCAACACAAAAAAACAAAAGAAAGAAAAGAAAAACAAGATGCCATCATAAAGAATAACAAGGCAGTTCTGTGTGGGGTGGATACCCAGCTGTTGAATCTTCCTCCAGGGTACACAGACAGACTACATGCCCAGCCCCTGACATCCAGGCGGGGTCATGTGGACTATGGCACAAGTGAAGTTTCGCACTTGCAGATCTGGCCGACACAGTCCTCCACACATTCCTGGTTTCTCGTCAGGTGAATACAGAGATCCTGCCGAGGATTCCAGGAGGGCATGAGCAGAAGGAGGGGTCACAAGCTGGAACGGCGTGGTGCCCATGTGGGACACAGTAAAGTCCCAATCCCTATCCCTAAGACACACACCTCAACCACATTAGACTGAGAGCTGAGGGACAAATAAATCGTATTGTTTTAAGCCATTAGATTTGAGGTGGTAAATGATCACGCTTAGATTGTTCTAACAGAGGAGGAAGGGCAGCTAAGGCCTGAAAGGTGGAAAGAAGTCAATTGTTGGAAGATCTGGAACAAGGGCATTCAAGGCAGAGAAAATAGCAGGAGCCAAGGGCCCGAGGCAGGAAGTCTGAGAAACTCAAAGGCAGCTGGGGGAGCGGGAGCCAAGAGAGTGGGGAAGCAACATAAGGCAAGGCTGGAGACACAGGAAGGATAGAGAAGGTAGGATCCTGTAGACAACAGTATGGGGTCTGGATTTATCCTACTTCCTCCATATTTGTCCAACTCCCTCGGCACAGTTATTTGCATGCCAAAACACCAACCTACTAGCTGATTTATTTAAAACAACCAAAAACCAACGAACGCTAAGTGCATTCGTTTCCTATTGCTGCTGTAGCAAACAAGTACAAATTTAGTGGTTTAAAATATACACGTTTATGATCTTAAGTTCTGGAGATTAGAAGTCCAAAAGAAGTCCAAAATAGGTTTCACTGGGATAATGTCAAGTCGTTGTTAGGGCTGGGTTCCTTCTGGAGGCTCTAGGGAAGAATCTGTTTTCTTGCTGTTTCCAGCTTCTAGAAGCGATCTACCTTCCTTGGCTCACTGTCCCTCCCTCTCTATTCAAAAGCCAGCAGCACAGCATCCTCCACTCTCCCTCTGACTCTGACACTCCTTCCCTCTTTTACTTAGAAGGACTCTTGGGATTATGTTGGGTCCACCCAGATAATTTGCTTATCTCAAGGTCAGCTGATTAGCAACCTTAATACCTCTGAACCCTTAATTATCCCTTGCCTTGTAATGACATATTCAAAAGTTCTAGGGATTAGACATCCTGACCACAGCAGGAATGCTATGAGTTGTAAATTAGACCATCATATTTACCAACTTTATAACTCATAAACCCTTTTTATTATTTTCCTTCAAACTGGATGTTTTGAAATATTTGATCTTTAAAACAAATTGAATTTCTTATATAGTCACTTATAGATAATTCCACTTCGTTTTTTATCAGGCTTTTTAAAATGTATAAGTGAGATTGCAGACCCCCCAAAATATCTGAAGTGATCCTGAATTCAGAGCTATTAGATTTACAAACCACTGAGCTTTTCAAATCTTAGTTCCCTAGGCTCAGTCAAAGGATTTAGCCAAAGGGGAAGCAGTGAACATTGATAGGATGTATCTAGGCATGTCTTCCTTCTGCTGTCCCCAACATGGGAGTTTGGGGACACCTCCTTAAAAATGTCATTACAAGAAAATCACAGCTTAAGACTTAAGAAGCCTGGACATAACCAATCACATCTAAAACACAGAGGACTAATTATAACACATGCTTCACACCTCTGGAGGGAAGTGCTCATTATTGTGTTAGAAGACAGGAATCTGGCAACTCTGCAGAATGCAAATCACCCAGAGCATTCCACTTGAGCTGGCCTGACTGCATTCACATGTCATCCCTCATGGACGTTAACAAAGCTACTGGGACAGGAGGGAGTTGGTAGCCATTCTTATATATGGATTATGATGGATTAAGTGATCCACTACAACATTTCAATAATAAACAAAATAATTGAAAAATCATCTCAGACACAAGATTCCCTGGACATTTGTTCTTGGGGGGTGAATTTGTCACACATCAAGGGTAGAGCAGTTCATTCAACACCTTGTGCTGACCTGTAGCACCCAGGGGCCCCTTTCCCTGCCACCACTCCTCTTCTCAGTGTCTATTCATCATGGACCAGTCTGCACCCTCTCAAGTGACACATCACAGAGGAGTTTTGCTTCCCCATCCTACCCCTTTTCCTACTTTGCTGCTTTGTGGATTCTATTATTTATTAAACAAGCAACTTAATCAGAACATTCCTCCTTTCTTTTACCTGCTGCCAGTACTTCCATTTTCAGGAGATGCTAATAATTAACTCCCCAGAAAATGCCTACCTTGACTACAGTTTTAAGCTTGAAACACCCTCTGGGGAAACTGATAAAGCAATATGATGCTTTCAAGTCTGCTTCTTAAGACGCAATCAGTTTAGGGGCTAACAATGTATTGGCTTACACTGTGCACTATTGACCAAATCAATGAATCATCACATACCAGCATCCACAGCAAATCCTAAATGGGCCCTAACTTACAGTGGGACAGAAAGCTAATCATAGTACTGAGAACATTCTAAGATACTTGCCTGATGATGACTGTGCATTTTGCCCACCTAGAAGTGAGAATTCTAGACAAGGAACACAGAAAGAACGCATACACAAAGATTCGAGTCAGTATGTGTCTTAAGTCCAGTGGGGGAGAAAGAGAGGGAGACAGAAAGGAGTGGCAGAGGGAGGGAAAGGGAGATAGAGAGGAAGGGAGAGCAGAAAAGAGAGAGGAAGAAGATGAAAAGGAAATGATGAGAAAGAGGAGGGGAGAAGAGGAAGGGTGGGAAGAGGAAGAAGAAGAAGAAAGTGGAGGAAGAGGAGGAGAAAGAAGAGAAGGTAGAAAATGAGCATGGAAAAGTGGAGGAGGGAGGAAGGGAGGAGAGGGAAGAGAGAGACACACTGAATGTGGATGCACTACCTTATTCAGAAAATTAAAATCGGGACCTGAAGAATTCGTTTTGGGTCACTGCTGTGGCTTTCTACACAAGTAAACTTCAGCTGACTTTTTCTTCTGTGCAGTGCAAAGCAAATAGCTAACTCTACAATTGCTTTGATTACTTGGTCTTTAAAAATTACCCAGCTATTGACTTAACTTTCCATTTTATCATGCCTATAAGATTTCACAAATGCAAATTTTTCTTACAAATCACATGCTTTGTAATAAAACAGGGTAAGTATTAAAACGAATGTATATCTTTATCATCGAAGAGACTATCCCTGAAAGAATGTTAGGTGTCGAATAATTCCTTTATGGTTTCAAGCATATGGAACATGAACAGCGAGTGAAGGAAGTTTTTTTCCATGCCATTTTTATCCGTCATATGTAACGGGGTTGCCTGACCAAGTAAGAGATCAAAACATTCTGAAACCTCATATATACTCTTTAAAACCTCCCACTCCCGGCAATCACTGGGGATCTCCTGCAGACTGTGGTGTCCTCAATACAGGCCAATTCTGGCTGTTAAGCGCTCTCTCCTCAGCCATGGGAAATCTGGAGGCTCACCATTTTTGTGTCATTTTCCCTCCAAGTGGCTCTCCAGGACAGGATCTCAGCTGATCCCACACTGACCTTGGGGCCTGGCCCACATCTGGTTCATGGAAAAACAGTCACATGCTCTGCCCTGACAACCCCAAGGCAGCAATCTCAGAGCCAACCACCCTGCTGATTTCTCAGAGTGAGTCAGCTATATGTAGGGGACACTTATTTAAACCCTTCAAGAGGTTCTGTGCTTGGGGAACTAGGCTGGTACCCTTTCTGGAGAGGATGAAATTTAGAGCACAGCATATGGTTTGCTCCAATGTTCTATGTAGGTGAGGGCTTAAGAATCACAAAGCCAGTTTGAGTGAATATCTTCACACTCCTGCAAGGTGGTCTCAAACCACATTTAAAATGGCACATTTAACGTATTGGGGACTCAGCTCAAACTGAGATTAAAGTAGTTCCATTTAATATAGTGTTATATAAGAACATTCCATCCTGCCCTAAAATATAAAATACTAGATTTCCAAAGCAGATTCATAAAGACAGTTATTGTTCACATGATCGCAATTTTACATTGTTTCACAGTGTTCAGTTATGAGGTATCATCTCTCTTTACAATTACAGCTGGGCTAAGCCTCTCTAAATATGTTTTTTATTTGCTTCCTCAGTCATTTTAGCTCTTAGCTATGCTTCATATCATATAAATCTCCCAGGGATATCAAAGGCTCAGGTTTTAGTCCTTAGTAAATTTGGTTGGTTCTTACTCTAATTTATGTCCTCTGTGTTCTGCCTGTACTTCTACTAAACCATGGTGTAGAAACATTAGAGTTAGGAGAAGATTTTTTTTTTTCGAGTTGGAATCTCACTCTGTTGCCCAGGCTGGAGTGCAGTGGCACATTCACTGTCTCCCCAGCATTGACCTACTGGGCTCAGATGATCCTTCTGCCTCAGCAGAAGGATCCAAGTAGTCGGAACTATAGGTATGCACTACCATGCCTGGCTAATTTTTTGATTTATTATAGAGATGAGGTCTCGCCAAGTTGCCCAGGCTGTTCTCGAACACGTGGGCTCAGGCAATCCCCTCACCTCAGCCTCTCAAAGTGCAGGGATTATAAGCTTGAGCCACCATGCCCAGCCAAGAGATTTTTTTTTTTTAGAAAGCAGGATTTATTGAGAGGACAGAAAAGTTCCCACAATGGGAGGGGACCCGAAGGGGTTGCCCCAGGAGAAGATTTTTAAGTACTAACCCCAGTGGCTTTTTGTATGTTTGTTTTGTATTCTGCCCCTCTACCCAGTGACCTTTACCTAGTCAATTATCTAGGATTATTGCTTTCAAGAGAAGGGACCACACAGCACAAGGGCAGGAAACAAATAAATGGGTTCCTTTCTGTTTCAAAATCTTGAGCCACTGCATGATTTAGAAAGATGGGCATTAAGTAAACCGAGGCTCTGATAACAGCCCTTTAGGCAGGGAAGCTAGCATTACCAGTGGAGAGTGTTGGAAGGGAATTAGAGGCTGGGGAGTCCCTGGGGAGTGCCCCAAATCCCATTCACCTCAGGCAGAGCCGTGAAGAGTAGATAATGGAACCCCCAGTAGAACTGGGGAAGATGAGGGCAGGGGCCACAGCAGCTCCCTGTTCTTTTAAAGTCAGGGAGGAAAAGAGAGGTCAGGATGGAAAAGTCTGTGTGGTGTGCCTGAGTCAATGACTGAGGCAGCTCCAAATGGGTACCAGTGCCCCAACACCTCACAGAAACAGGTTCCTGATTCCTGTGGGTCCCAAAGGTGCCACAAAAATAGGGATAAGCCTTATGCAGACTGCCACGTGTCTCTCTGGAAAGAATGGTCCACGTGCATTAAGCATATCCTGAAAAGAACTCAGAAAGAGCCAGACCTGAAGCTATCTTGCCATGGGGAATATGGGCCAGCATGGCAGTGACTCAGGGGGATGAATGACTGGGGACTGGGAAACATGCCTGCATCTGTGACAGGTGACAACAAGGCGCAGACAGCCTGTTGCCCCTGACGTGAGGTACTGAGTAAGGCCCCTGGAACCTAGATAGACCTAGGAAAATGGAAGGGACAGGGGTCTGAGCACTCTAAGCTGAATAATAGTCCATCGTGTGCATATAATGGAATAGCATTCAGCTTGGAAGAAGAATGAAATTCTGCCATGCACTACAACCTAATGAACCTTAAAGACATGTGACAAATGAAAGAAGTCAAACACAAAAAGACAAATATCATATGATTCCAAGTATATGAGGCTCAGAGAGTCAAGTTCAGTGCCAGAAAGTAGAATGGTGGTTGCCAGCAATTAGGGTGGGGGAGAATGAAGAATGGGTGTGGAGTTCCAGTTTAAAAAGATGAAAAAGTTCTGGAGCCGAATGGTGGTGGTAAGTGCACAGCAATGTGAATGTACATTGAACTGTACATTCAGAAATGGTTAAAATGGTAAATTTTATGCTATGTATATTTATCACCATAAAAAAAATTACTCTGTTGAACTGCGATTCTAGAGATCACTCTCTTAGGAAAGAACATCCACCGTGGCCAATATGGAGCAAGCCAGTGTCTTCGTGCTTGGAGTCCTCCAGCCTGTGACATGAAGTCCCTCCTCGGGGTTCTCTGGCTTTCTCCCTGTTCCCCATAGGGAAGTGAAGCTCACAAACTCCAGTGACACAGGTGGTTACAATTTGTTTTCCCTCTTGTCCTTCAAAGTGTCCAGCTCCAGTTACTGGGGTTTCCAGGATGGCTTCAATAACAATCATGGAAATATGTGTTTAAGTTGGGATTTTTATTGGTTTATTTCCTAGACAGAAAACTCAAATATAGATGCATCTGAAGAGGAAAGGGGAGGAAATCTACAACTATGATGACAATCACTTCATCCTGTACAGTGTGTTAAAAACTCTAAGTGTGTTCAAAACTCTAAGTGTGTTCTTGTCCTAGTGCAGTTCTTTGAGGTCAAACAGGCCAAGTAATATAATTCATATACCACATATGAGATGAGATGAGATGGGACACAGCAGATTTAAGAAACTTGCTAAGCCAAATGCAGTAACTCATGCCTGTGATCCCAACACTTTGGGAGGCTGAGGTGGGAGGAATGTTGAACACTGGAGTTTGAGACCAGCCTAAGTAATATAGGGAGACCTCGTCTCTACAAAAAAAAAAATCAAAGCAATTAGCTGGGTATGGTGGTGTACACCTGTACTCCCAGCTACTTGGAAGGCTAAGGCAGAAGTATTGCCTGAACGAGGAGGTTGAGACTGTGGTGAGCCATAATCATCATGATTGTGTCACTGCACTGCAGCCTGGGCAACAGAGTGAGACTCCAACTCAAAAGAGGAAGGAAGGAAGGGAGGGAGGAAGAGGGAGAGAAGGAGGGAGGGAGGGGGAGGGAGGAAGAACTTGCCATGGTTTCTTAGCTAAGCAAGGACATGAACAAGGACTTCAACTCAAGTGCCTGGAGTCCAGATCAGCCGCCCTTTATAATGTACTGGGTTCTTGTTTCAGAGAAGGATAAATTCTGGGCAGCCTTGGATCACCTCGAGTGCAGGACACAGAAAGCCAGGAGCATCTGGGATTCTCTCTCAGGGCAAGTGTTCTACCTGGTGCTGCACTTAGACTCCAGGTGAATTCAAAAACTAATATAGTATGTGAATTATATTATTAATATGGTATATGAATTATATTACTTGGCCTGCTTGATCTCAAAAAACTGCACTAGCTTTCTCACGCGGGCTGGGCGTTACTTCGGTTTCGGAGTGGCAGTTGTTAGAAAAAAAAGATGGCGTTCACCTTTTACCATGTTGCTCTTGAACCAGAACCAGGAAGGAAAGTTATTGGGAGATAACTCTGTGGGATTTTGCAACCAATTCGAGCTGTGGGACTCTGAGAATGGTTTGTCTGACATCAAGAGGCTGCTCATGTGTGGAAAAGGTACAAGTGAAGAAATTCTGTCTGAGAAAATGATGTGAAGACATGATTCATGGCACCCCAACAATTACAATAGTAACATTAAGATCACTGATCATCAATCAACATAACAGATATAATAATATTTCAAGCCGGCCTCAGTGGCTCAGCCTGTAATCCCACGCTTTGGAAGACTGAGCCCCCTGCCCACCGCTAGCTGCACTGGTATGAGGCCTGGGGACCTACAGTCCCACACAGGGCCAGATATTGCAGCCCCCGGCAGTGGCTGCTCCACTATATGTGACTCCCACCTGCTCAGGAGTCCTGCGTCTCAGCTCCCTCCCTGGCTACATTGTCCTGTCCAGCACCCAGCACCAAACTGCCGGTCACCCAGGGAGGCTCTGGGCACCCGCCCCTCAGAGATACCAGTCCCATTTCTGGCTGAAGTGCCCTGTGAGGGACCCAGGGCCACCACCTGCCCTTTGGAGCTTTGGAGCTCTGGAGCCTGGGCCCACCCTGACTGAGGCACTCAGCATGCAACCTCAAGCTTGTGTAAGGGAGCAGAACCCCAAACTTGTGTAAGGTGCTGATCAGAGGCTTCCAGCTCCAGAGGAGGGAACACCCGACCCTCTCCTCCACCCCAGCCTGCTGGTGACATCCCAGATCCAGTGCCCAGCTGTTTAGCTGATCCCACCCAAAGACCCAGACAAGCATCCCTAAAAGTGAAAGTGAAAGAGCCTCCACCTCGGTTCCCACGGCAATGTCATTAAACAGGAGACAAAGGCCCTCCCCTATGCTGAACAGACTGAGACAACTAAGAGTCACAGACCTCCCAGGCAGCAGGCTAGCTGCCTGCAACAAAAATAAAGGGGAGAAGCTGGAGATCA
>NW_006994761.1:70343-71349 GCF_000164805.1 Carlito syrichta
TAAAAAGAATTGAGGAGACTCAAGAAGAAACTAGAAAGGAGCTGATATCTGAGATAATAGTAATAAAGAATACTGTGAATGAAATAAATAACAAACTGCTAAGTATGGAAAGCAGAATTACTCAAGCAGAAGAAAGAATCTCAGAGCTCGAGTACCAAAATATAGAACTAACCCAAACTCTCAAAAACACAGAAAACAAGCTTAAAAAGACGGGAAAAAACCTTCAAGAGATGAGTGATTACTTCAAGAGACCGAACCTAAGAGTAATTGGCCTTCTTGAGGCAGAAAGAGAGATAGAGACCATACTGGAACAAATCTTCCATGAGATCATTCAAGAAGACTTCCCTTATCTAAGCAATGATGCAAAATTTCAAACACAAGAGATTCAGAGAACCCCTGCAAGACAACAAATGAGAAGACCAACTCCTAGACACATAATAATTCACCTAAACAAAGTAGGCATAAAAGAAAAAATCCTAAAGGCAGCAAGAGAAAAAGGCCAGATCACCTACCATGGAAAACCAATTAGAATAGCAGCAAATTTATCTACAGAAACCCAGCAGGCTAGGAGAGCTTGGAGCCCTATCTTCAAAGTCCTAAAAGATAAAAAATTTCAACCAAGAATAACCTACCCAGCCAGATTAAGCTTTATCAGCGAGGGAGAATTAAAATCTTTCCCAGATATCCAATCCCTAAGAACTTATGCTGCCACCAAACCACCTCTACATGAAACACTTAAGAAAGTGCTAAACACAGAAGAAAAGGGGGGAAAAAGAACAACATTCTTCACAAGAGTAAGGAAAAAGAATAAAATACACATGAACCAACCCCAAAACCAAAATAAAGACAATAAACCAAGTGGAAGAACAACTCTATAAGAACTCTATGGTAGGGACGAACTCTCACATTTCAATAATTAGCCTGAACGTGAATGGACTAAATGCACACTGAAAAGACACAGAATAGCAAAATGGATAAAATATCACCAGGCAACAATATGCTGCCT
>NW_006994762.1:0-3111 GCF_000164805.1 Carlito syrichta
GCCTGGCCAAACATGCTTCTAGCAGTTTTATTCATAATGACCAAAACTGGGAAGCACCGAAGATGTTCTTGTATTGCATGGATATAAAAAAATAATAAAAGTAGGTAATGGACAAATAAACTGTGATATATCCATGCAATACAATATTATTCAATGTGAAATAAATGAGTTTTCAAGTCATAAAAAGAGATGATAGAAACTTAAATCATTTTACAAAGTGGAAGAAGCTAGTCTAAAATGGTTACATATGGTATAATTCAAACTACTGAAAAGGCAAATTTTGGCAAAAGGATCAGTGATCAGGGTAGATGAATAGGAGAAACACAGAGGACTTTTAGGGCTATAAAACTACTCTGTAGAATATTATAATGTAGATAGATGTCATTAGACATTTGTCAAAACCCATAGAATATATGAAACCAAAAGTGAACTCTCTAAACCATAAACTTTAAATTTAAATGATGTGCCAATGTAGGTTCATTGATTATAATAAATGTACCACTCTGGGGTGAGTGGTTATAGTAAGGGTGGCTGTACAAATATGAGGGCAAGGGATATACGGAAAATCTCTGTATTTGCCTTTCAATTTTGCTGTGGTTCTAACATTGCTCTAAAAAATAAATATTTAAAAATAATTCACTATAAAGGAATTCCAAAGTTAGAAAGTTTTTCTACTCTATGACCAATATGAAGGTTGAAGGTGAAGGTTGATAGATCAGATCTGATCGTTTAAAATAATTTAGAGGGAAATGATCATTCAATTTCATTAGTTTTAAGCAAAAGAGAATATGTACATTAAATCTCAGACTTCTAATCTTGAACCACACCATGAAACACTCCTCAGGTGTGTATATATGCATCTACAGATAACCGCATGTAAGAAAGTCATATATATGTATATCTTTAAAAAGCTTATTGATTGATCTAAAGAAAGAAAGGACAATACAAATATGATCAGACATATATTGATTATGCATTATGTGTAAAACACTAAGCTAGGCATTGGAAAAGAAAAAGTCATGGGTTCACTTTTAGGAAGCTCAAAATTTGGTTGGAGAAAAATTATGTGGAAAATGTGTAGTCAATGGTGGGAATGGACTTTAGCAGTAATAGGAAATGGTAAAGTATGTTACACTATCCAGAGCAAACATTTCAGAAAACTTGGTGGAGATGATATTTACATGATTAAAAGTGACACATTTTAGTGATTCTTTCTTCTGTCTAGTAATTCACCTCTCTTGCTGGGTGACACAATATCATTTCTATCTTGTTTTCCATACGCCCTGCCGTTCCATTATCATATTACTTAGAGTGTATCCGTTGCTTTGTTCTACTGCATGTGCCTCATTTGTAAATGACATTGTCAAGGCTATTATTGCAGCTGTTTGCAGAATCTCGGAAAGCTGTCAAACTGTTTGCAGCAAACAGCAAATGAAACGTACTCATAAATGATTAAAGGCACTTCATAAGTGATCCTAACCAAGGAAATGGAAATGTTGTCAGACCGAGTCATCGTCTCTCTTCTGCACGTGGGTTCCAGCCAAACACAGTTGCTGCTAATAACCAAATAGGGGAAGGCTTGTATCGCAAAAGGAGAGGAAGCTCTATAGGAAGAGTCTTCAATTTAAATGCAAAGTGTGGTTACCCCCTTGTCTAAGAATCATTACAGAAGATATATTTTAGTCATGTGGGTTACAATAGAAAGGAAATATTAATAATCCAAAAATCAATATTAAACAAGGAGACAAACAAAAGAAAACACAATGACCCAACACACACATGCAGACAACCAGCATTCATTAAGCAGAAACTGAGACATTTATACAACCCGCATTCATTCAAGAGGAACTGAACCACTTGGATATATCTTTTTTTAATTGACAAAGTAGACAACTTTATTGAGGAGAATATTAGATATGTTTAGGGAGTTTGGTCATCAACATGTTCATTGACAGAAGAAGGTCAGAATCTTAAGCAATAATAAAAGTCACTTTTCCAGTTTTATAGTTTGGAGAAATCAAGTCCCTTAGAAAAAGTTAGTTGCCCAAGGTCAGTCATATTTAGAATAATAAACTTCATAGAACAGTTGATGGTAAACTAACAACCCCCAAAACATTTTTATGTAAATGTCATTATGCACAGGCAACATGAGGAAAGAAACTCTTATATGCATTTACACATGGCTCAAGCAAACAGATCCAAATCACACCTGCATTTTTTATTCCAATTAGCTTTGCTCAAGTCTACTCTATATACAATAATAGTCATAGTTTGTGGGTTTTAACAAATGCACATTACTTGAAACACAATACAAAATATTTTCATACATTTGAAAATTATTCCTTCCCATTTACATAAAGTCCCCTCTCTCCTACACCCAAGTCCCCGAAAACCATTTATCTGTTTCCTTCACTATAGATTTACCTTTTTCTGCATCACATATCAAGGGATGCACTTTTAGTCTGGCTTCGTTCTTTCAGTGTCATACTTATATGATTCATCCATCTTGTTATATGAGTCAGTCATTCTTACTTTTTTGTTTAACATAATCTCAGCATCAATATTCATTCTTCTTTACCCATCAGAGTTTGTCAAAAACTGTAAAAAATAGATCATCTGGGAAACCTACAATGGAATCATGAATAGTTTATGACGAGAAAGTTCCAGGCCATAAACTGGGCACCCTCTACACTTTGTCTCATGAAATGATCTTAATAACCCTTCAAGGAGAAGTGTATGAATGAACATTAAAGCTCATCAGATAAGAAGGAACATGCTAAGGAATCTCCTTATTATATAAGCTTACTTCCTTACTGGTATTATTTAAACATAACTAGAGTATTTATTTGCAAATTTTTTTTATAGAGGGAATTGAAGCATCCGATGGAGATTGTGCTACCAAAACGCCAGGGGTTCGGGTAAGGTTCTGTTGCTTGCCACACAGAAGACCAATCACTAAGACTGGTGAAGTGAAGAAGTTTTTTTTAACTGGGTGATATCAGCCAAGGAATATGGGAGATCATTCTCAAATATAATATTACTCTGGCCACCTGAAATTGGTGGTTTATATAGTGGAGAAAAAAAAAACGCAAAACAGCAATTAAGAAGAGG
>NW_006994763.1:0-1556 GCF_000164805.1 Carlito syrichta
CTCAGAGCCATGCACCATCGCGTGCAGGTCCCATGGTTATTGGAGGCCTGTGTGGGGGCCAGAACCCAGGCCTAGCCCCCCAAGGGATCTTCCAATACCTCTCAGGGGTTCCTGGGGTCAGGGGTGCTCTGCTCCTGGCTCCACTGTGTCCAGCAGGAGTGAGGCAGGTCAGACCCCTGTGCCTTCTCTCCCGGGACACTGAGGTAGGGTTACTGAGTGTCGTTTTAAAATTCTCTAAGAGGTTCTCTACTCCTTCCCTTCCCCACCTGCTCCCACAGCCTCCTGGAGTGCTGTACAGAGACCAGTTGGCTTCCTCATCTGCCATCTTGGTCCAGGAAGCAAAGGGAATCTTCTGCCACCCCAAGCCAAGCTGAGAGCTGAGATTCCCCCACACACCTTCTCAACATCCCCCCATTCCCTTCTCTGGTCCTAGTTGGAGCCGGGACGCACAGCCCTCCACACCTCGCTCCTGTCGGCAATTCGGGGTTCAGGTCCTGCCTTGTAAATCCAGGACCATGGTGCCTGCTTAGAACTCTGTCTTTGCCTCCCCACCCCTGTCCCGGGCAAGGATTCGGGGACCACACAGACTGGACATTGAATCACAGCTTCATTACTGTCAACTGTCATCTCAAGCAAGTTGTCTCATCTCTGAGCGTCGGTTTCCTCCCTTGTAAAATGGGAATGCTAATGCCGTCCTACTACTTGAGGATCACTGTCGAGATTATTCGTGATAAGGCAGCAAAGCTCTTGGCACACGGGAGCCAGAACCCAGCTCAAGAATTGTCAGCTACTGTGCTGGTCACAGACAGTGAGGGTCATCTATCTGGGCCTCGCAGCCTCGGAAATGGGCCCCATGATCCCCCTCTCTGCCTCTGCGTCTTCCCGTCAGCCCTTGAGTCATGTGTTCTGAAACCTTCACCCTGGCAGGATGGCAGAGAAGCCCCGGGGAAGGACTTGTCTCTGTTGGCTTTCCTTGGCCTGTGGGAAGTTCCCGTGCCCTCCCCAGGCACCCACACCCTGGGAGCCCAGTTCGTCTGACCCAGTTTCCCTGTTATACTGAGGCTATGACTTGCCTTCCTCTCCCTGGGAACTTGACTGCAGCCCCACACCACATATACTGCTTCAAATCGGGTCACTCTGTCCTACTCCCACAAACTTGCCAGTTCAGAATTCCCCTGCTTTCTGTTCTCTTGCAGGAATCGGTCAGTCCCCTGCTGTCCCCTGGTGGCTAAAGTAGAGAACTGCAATTTCCTGCTGCTGGTTGGCAGGCCAGTCCAGGGAACTAAGGGTTTAGTTTTTTTTTCCTTCCAAATCTCAGCTAAGCCCTGACCTACCTGAGACAGCACCACTTGGACCTCATGCACTTGTACTTGAGTAAAACTGCCAGATGGTTATATGGGGTTTTTTCGCCCTTTATTGTAAAACCAATGCATGCACAATGTGAAGTGGAAACAGTGCTGAAAGCTGGGAAGCGGGTTCGAACGTTCTGAGCAGCCCAACCTCACCCCAGACCAACACTGTCCAGACTTTGTGTCCTTCCATGGTCTCTTTGCTTA
>NW_006994764.1:0-1824 GCF_000164805.1 Carlito syrichta
TTTTTTTCTCAATAGCTCAGCTCTTGTATTTATCATTAGTCACCATAATCTTTTCTAAGATTAGTTTATCCTTGCCTGGATACATGTCCTTCATTTCTAGGTTAGCCTAATTTAAGATCTACTTCAGAAATGTTTAAAATTTTTGTAAGAGTTTTGGTTGTCTGTAGAACAAATGCTCATCTTTACTTGGAGATATTGGTGAGGGTTTCATAGAGGAAAGAACTACACACCATCTGTATGGTGTTCCATAGTATCCCATCAATCAAAAGTGGTAAAGCCTGATGTGAATGCAAAATGCAGAGACACTTCAGAAGACAGTTTGGCAGTTTATTGCAAAACTAAAACATACCTTTACCATGTGATCTAGCAATAGTGCTTCCTGGTATTTATTCATATGAGTTGAAGACTTACATCCATAAAATACCCCACATAAATGTTCAAAACAGTTTTATTATGCAGCACTAAGAAGAAATAATCTATCAAGCCATAAAAAGACACAAATAAATCTTAAATACATATTACCAAGTGCGAGAAGCCAATCTGAAAAATCTGAATACCATATCATTACAAATATATGGCATTCTAGAAAAGGCACCAGTGCTATGGCTGTAAAAAAGATCATGGTTTTCAAGGGTCAATGGGGAGGGAGAGATGCATAGGTAGAACACGGAAGATCTTTAGGCCAGTTAAATTATCCCATATACTTTTGTCAAAATCCATAAAATACACAATACGAAGAATGAAATCTAATGTAAATCATAGACTTTGGGTAATAATGATGTGCCAGCATAAGTTCATCCATTGTAATAAAGGAATCACTTTGGTACAGAAGCTGGTAGTGGAGTAGGCGATTATGTATGGGACAGAAGATATATTAAAATTCTCTGTTCTTGCTGCTCAATTTTGCTGTGAACTTAAAACACTTCTAAAAAAAACCAAATTCTGTTTTTTAAAAAAGTGGTAAAGTAATTCCATCTGGGTAGTGTATCTTATCTGAATCTAGTACTCACTAAGGAATGGACCAACATGTAAGATAGCTGATATACCAAACTATGGGAATTATCATATTATCACTGGAAGTATAATAAGGTAGTGAAATTATTTTTGACAGCTGTTTTATAGAATTTAATGTTCTTCATATAATGTTAAAATGTAAAATCGCCAAAATCAAAAGTTTTTAGCCAAGAAAACTTTGTTAATTTTATATGGCTTAACCTAATATTGGAAAGTGAATACTGATTGGGGGTTTATATAGAAGAAGGAGGCTCCAGTGCAATTTCTTCAGAATGATGGCCAGTAATATGAGTCAAAGGAAGATGAATCCAGTGGACTGTTTGTTTATTAGGAAGTATATAGAGAACTAGATTCAGAGGTGAAATGCTTGGATAACAAGAGAGGGGAGAGTTTAGATAATGATATCAGAAGTTCACCTTCTCAACATTTTATTTCTGTCTTCATTATGCATTCAAAAAGTAGAAAATATTTTTCCGAAGAGCCATCTATTTATCCAATGGGGTGAATAGGTGTCTCAACCAAGACTTATACACAGTCAAGAATAATAAAAGAACATGATGAACTAGAGAGAAAAAGAACTCTAAATGTGATGGATTCCAGGAATCTGGGAAATATGAGTTGAAAATTATGAAGAATCTTGTGTAACATCTAGGAAGATAGGCCATTCTCCAGTGGCATGAGGAATGCATAGGTAAGTGAGATCTGATTTACATTTTAGAAGTAATTTTGCCTGCTGCATAATAACCTTACTAAATTGTCGCTCACCCCTGACCAGCAGGAAGGAGGCAACAACAACGTGTTCTTCTCAAA
>NW_006994765.1:0-1396 GCF_000164805.1 Carlito syrichta
CATTTTGTCAAGAACATCCTTAAGTAGCTATTGTTTTATTTCAGTAAGGTCTCTGGCTCTTACTTGACTCCAGTTTTTAAAAACAAGTTTGTCCCTAAAATGACAGCATTGATGTAAAGCTGTAACCACTCGAGTGACTAAGAGTGAATGTTAACTTGGCCCTGGAGGTGAGTACATAATATATATATATATTTCAAGTTTTCAAGTTTAATCACCATCGCATTTCTCTTCATTCAAATTGAATAAAATGTGAACTTATTAATAAGATCATACTTTTTTAAAATGACTTAATCTCACATAAATGAGCCTTTATAAATCAGATGATTTTTCAATCTACATGAATCTTATCCAGTTCTTTGTAAGAAACCTGTGAATTATCATCATTATCATTTTTAGAGGTGAGAAAATTGAGTCCTTTGGGTGGCAGAATAGAGCAAGTGAACGCTGCACCCGTGATGTGACCAGAGGTCTTTGGATTACTAGTCCTGGGCTCTCTTCACCATTACAGCAGGCTCTGAATCTAGACAATGCTAGAACTTTTTTCTCTTGGATTGAAAAACAAACTTTCTATTGTCTCAGTTTATACAGTAACAGCTTAGAAAGTATCACTTTATTTTAAAACTTTATAAAATCTGCCTCACAATATTACAGCAAGTTTGTTTACTATAGAGAAATGGTGTTTTGGTACAATTACCCCAAATTAGATCCTTATCATTTTTATTGTTTTAAGAAATAGATAACACAAACTAGAGTCTTCTAATATTTGTATATATGAATCCAGTCTCTCTTGTTGACACTGTGACTGTAATACATCTATACCTTTTTCATAGATATTTGTTCTAATAGCTTCAATTTACTGAGTACTTCCTGGTACCAGTAACTGGGATCAGTTGTTTCATATTTTAGCCCATTTAATTTTCTCAACTCTTTAAGGTAGATGTCAGAATTTTTCATTTTGCAAATGAAAAGCTTACAATTTAAAATTGCTAAATTTAACACAGCTAATTAGCAGAATTAGGAAGAGAACCTTGCTTTCCTTCAAAATTACTGATTTAATGACATACACGATTCAGTCAAGGGGCCCTTTAGTAGTACAGCTAACACATTTGATGGACCATGAGTTTACTGCCAGGTTTTTGCTGTAATAAATAACAGAACAGGGAAGGGTTTTGAAGTGGCTTTTGCCACTCTTCTGGCTACTTCCTTAGGTTCGCTTCTCAGAAGATGGCTCTTAAAGTCAATCATTATGGATAGTTTTACTGTTCTTGATGCATATTCCCAAATTGCTTTGCAAAAGTGACTCTTCAATTCATATACTACAGCCACTGTTGAATCTGTTATGCTTTTCCTATGTCCTACATTTCTCCTAAAGCCTTTTCTGAGGGTTACGACTATA
>NW_006994766.1:0-1345 GCF_000164805.1 Carlito syrichta
AAAAAAAAATCTCTTGAGTTTATGTTTAACTCTGTCTGTCATTTCTTCTCTCTTTCCTTTCCAAGTCAAGTTTTTTTTTTAAGCAGATATTTATGAAGCAACTCTTCTGATAATAAAACTTGTACATGGCATTTTGTAAAACATGGAAAATTCAGAAAAGTAGAAAGAAAAAAACACCCATCCCTCAAAGAAAACAAGTTTTGAACATTCATAGTGCATTTGACTCTTCTGTTTTTTTGACATATTGTGATCATGCTGTAAGTAAAATTTTTCATGATCATAGTCAGTTTCTTAAAAGAGTAATCCATGTTTACTGTTCCTACTTTACTATCTATTGATTTCTAAGTTTACTATAATCTGATTTCTGTCCCCACCAATACTCTTGAACTCCTCTTACTAGGTTACCTGTGTCCTTCTTGTTAATAAAATGACTTAAACTTTTCATTTTTTATGTTACTGACTTCGCTGCAACATTTAAAACTGTTGACTGCTTGTTTCTTCTTGAAACTTTTCTTCCTTGCCTTCTGATAATACCACCATCCACAGATTTACTTCTAAAATTCTGGCCACTCTTTGTGAGTCTTCTGTTCTTCCTGAATTTCTTTTCTATTGGCGCTCCTTAGGCTCTGCCTTATTTTACTCATCCCTTTATAAATCTCTCTGAGAGATTTTTAATTTGGTGTTTTCAGCAATTACATGTTATGATGATAACTTTGAAACCTGTCTTTAGGGCATATCTTTCTTCTCAGCTCTAGCCTTCCAACTACCTGTGGTTCATCTCAACTCTGATATTCTACAGGTACCTCAAACCAAAGATGTTCAAAACCGAACACATTACTCATTCCCAAACAATTCCTCTAACCACTAAGTCACATAAGTCAGAATCCTAGGAATTATCTTTAAGAAATTATCTTTAATTCTTCTTTCTGCCTCAGTCTGCCTCAGTCTGCCTCAGTCTTTAGGTGGTATTGCTACTACCAGGTTTTGCTGACTTCACCTCTTAAATCTTACTCTTCCTGTTACCACTGACACAATGTTAGCGAAGGCCCATATCATTTCTTTATTGTAGCGTTCTTGTAACTGGTTTCCCTTTCTTCAGGCTCTCTGCTCTATTGCAATTTATCTTTTACGATATTCCCAGATAACCTTTTCTTTTTAGAAATTGCTTTAATTTTCAGTGTCTGAAAAAATGCTCAATTAGTAAAAAAAAAAAAGTACTTTCATTACAATTTTTAAAGTACAAAAGCATAAGTAAAAAGTAAAAGTCAAAGTTATCTTTCTCTATTCCATTTCCCCAGCCTCTGCTCTTCTCTAGACTATCTACTGTCAACAGTTTGCAGCTCAT
>NW_006994767.1:0-1431 GCF_000164805.1 Carlito syrichta
TTGTAAAATGACATTTCATGAGTTTTGTTTCAAGTGTCCTTGGGTCTTCGGGGAAGAGGGAGGTGGCAGTTTGGTTTCTGATTCCCAGGACCCTCCCAACTCAGTTCCTAGAATCATCCTGGGGGACTCTGTAAACTGAAATTTAAAGTTACAGTTTGTAGCTTCCCCTCTAAGGTTTAGATTAGGTTTCATAACTCAGAATTGAAGTCAGGGCAGCAGTTAGAGTGTGGATGAAAATGTCTATAGCTGTGGTTGTCAGCATGTTAATGAAAACCAGAGAAGGCAATAAATAAAGGTGGGGATAAGTGATGGCACAGATGACAGCCTTTTAACCTTATTTTATTTTCACTATTGAGGGATTGAAATGTAGTTACTGATTGTATCAGGATAAATACTAGGTGTCTTATTCCAAAGCAACTGCAGCAAAGTAAACATACCACCACCCTTAGAAAGAGACAGAAGATAGAGGCAAGAAAGCAAGATAGAATACAGATGTA
Organism: Carlito syrichta; assembly: GCF_000164805.1. Lineage (NCBI taxonomy): Eukaryota > Metazoa > Chordata > Mammalia > Primates > Tarsiidae > Carlito > Carlito syrichta. The sequence continues at coordinate 498 of NW_006994767.1, forward strand.
CTTGATTATTAATCAAACCTACTTCAATAGCACAGTTCATACTAATGGGATGGAGGGAGGTGGATTGCAGCCAGGGAAGGCAACCTAGGCAAAGGATCTACTTTCATGATTGAATGAATAAAATAGGTCATTGACAGTGAGCCCAAGTGCTAGATCAGAAGACAGGGCTGTCTGAGACTGTCATCTTCTCCATCACCATCATTATCACCAAAACTTTAAGTGCTAATTTGCACACCTGATAAGATGGGTGAGCGAGAGAATGATCTAATCAGGTGACATACATGGTAGTCATGTGCTGTTTTGCCTCTCCAGCATCAATCACCCCTTTTTTAGAAGCATCTTGAATTTCCCTCTTCTGGCATTGCATGCAACTTTGATGGGCCTCTTGATCAACTGGCAACATGGCCAAAGGCTTCACCTAAATAGAGACAATGACACTTTGAGGAGTTTGGATCTTAAGAGAAGTGACACAAGGGTTAGACAGTTGATTCATTTCTTAATGTGATTTTGGGCCCTGTTCGTTCCTGGGGTCTGACTGTTTATGTTTTCCTGTGACTCACAGAACTATCCTATAGCCTTAAAATAAATTCTGCTTTACATCTAAGTTAAACAAAGTCACTTCTGTTGCTTATAACCCAAGAAACCTAAAAAATATATCAGACATCTTCCTTGTTATCTCACAGCTGAAAGTTGATGATGAGAAGACTGAGAATCTATAGAAAAATCATTAGTAAGTAATTTGGTGAAGTTACTATACACAAAGTCAATAAACCAAAATGTTATACTTCTATATACTAGAAAAATAATTTTTAAAAAATGTTTAAAAAGCATACCATTTACAATTACATGAAAAATATCAAATACTTGGAATAAGTTGGTTAATGGATCTAGATGTATACAATCTCTACACTGACTTCTATAAAAATTATTGAAA
>NW_006994768.1:0-1436 GCF_000164805.1 Carlito syrichta
TGCCACCACACCTGGCTCTTTTAAAAATTTTTTTGTAGAGACAAGGTCTTGCTACGTTGCCTAGGCTGGTCTCAAACTTACGGGCTCAAGTAATCCTTTTGCCACCGCCTCAGAAAATGCTGAGATTACAGGCCACTGAGCCAAGCCACAAACATATTCAATTAGAATTTTTCAGAATTAAAAAAAATACATCACCTGCAAAAGGTGACAGGAAGCTTTTTCTCTAAAAGCACCTCTTGACAAATAGAGCAGATATCCTCTGAACCAATTTCCTTCTGTTTAGTGTGTCCATCTTCTTCAACATGTGCATTTTCATCATTTGTTCCTGGTTGGGGAGTCTGAACTCGATGTATCCCCCGTAATAAGTCACTTATTTCTCCTTCTACAAGACCCAACTGGAAAGCAGCTAATGGAAAACCCCAAAGTATTAAAATTTGGTGGTAAAATCAGAGATACATAGATGTAATAACTTATACTGAAATCATTTTCTTTCAAATACCAGAGAGATGATTTTGGTTGAATTATTACACTGATACTGGCCACAACTTCATATTCCTTCCAGAGCAACAGGGTCACAAAATAAACATTTAAAAAAAGAATGGAAGTTATCTTTTGAAAAATGTTAGTGTAAATAGTGCACAACAAGGGTTTTGGAGATGACAGCATTCATCTTTGGACTGGTGTTAAAATCATGCCTTACATTTTCATTTTTTAAAACTTGTCCATAAGTGATTTTTTTCCCCCAACATACAAGAGTATTAAAAGAAATGGGGCACAAATAGCGAGGAAACAGGGGTATCTGAGTAACTGGTGTAATGAATGTTTGTTAGATGAATGAATGGATAATGGAAGAACAAGACAATTGTGCCCACTTTCCTGTTTCAGTTTTGTGTCCCTACAAAAAAAAAGTCTCAGAAGCCATGTTCTTCAAAATTTGGTCATGCTTCCCAGGACAATTATTAGCAACTATATTGCCTGTATCACTGGGGTGCACATTCTTTGAACTATGACTTTTCTCTATCCTGTGTGCTCTAAGTGCCTATAGTTTTGATCAGGGCATCCTAGATTCTTTATTCCTTGGCCCATCCCTTTGTTTTCCTTTCCCCTTTCCTTCTCCCTCTCCTTAACATGCCATAATTTAAATGCTAGCTGTTATTGGTTCCCTGAGTTCTACTCATTTTATACACTTTTTTTTTTTCTGAGACAGGGTCTCACTCTGCTGCCCAGACTAGGGTGCAGTGGTGTGATCATAGCTTACTGTAACCTCAAACTCCTGGGCTCAAGTGATCCTCCCTTTTCAGTCTCCTGAGTAGCTGGGACTACAGGCATGTGCCACCATACCTGGCTAGTTTTGTGTAGAGATGGGGTCTTGCTATATTGCCCAGGATGGTTATGTTATACATCCTGTAATACATATAGATTAAACATTATTTACA
>NW_006994769.1:0-1072 GCF_000164805.1 Carlito syrichta
GTCTGAGAGTAAGCTGACGTGCTGTAGTTAGTTAGAAGCAGACTAAGCATCAGCACACCTGACACAGTTCTCCTTACACCATATGATGTCACTCAACTTCACCAGGTGTTCAGGCAGAATCATGTGGACCACCATAACAGCTGAAGCCACACATCAGCCTGAAGATGGCCATTTGTAAAAAGTCAAGCCAATAGAGGGCTTAATCAGGAAGCATGAATGTGTTCACAAAACACTTCCCTTGACCCCATAGCCTCATTTGCTAAATGTCCCATTACTTGTAATTTCCTTTTTTAGACATTTGGTTACGAGAGATGTCTGTCTGTACCTGATGTTTCCTCTGGTTTTTACTATGACTAAGTTAAATTTCCTGGCTAGAAATCTCTGTAACTCCCCCAACCTGGCTTCTTTTTTCATGCTTTGCTAAAGCTGCTTTGGCAAAGGTCATCAGTGATTTCACATTGCTAAACATGATGGCAAATTTCCACATCTTTTCTCTTCTTTCTAGAACTTTCTACTGCCTTTGATACTGTTGGTCTTTCCTCCATCTTACAGGGGCCCTCCCCTGCTTTCTGCAAGGTTGCTTCTTGCTCTCTATCTCATGGAACATTTTTTCTCAGTCTCCTTTTGAGGCCATCTTCTAAACACTTAAAATTCTTGTTCACCCTAGTGTCATTCTTGTTGTATTATTTACATGAGTTCTTGGAGACAGCTCAGACAACCTCAGCATTTTAATCTTCAGCTGTTTTGATTACATGTTGCTACAACAAACCACCTGAAACTTGGTGGTTTAAAACAGTAGCAAATTATTATCTCCACAGTTCTGTGGGTTAACTGGGTGACTCTTCTTTGTGTAGCATGGGTTAGGGTGTTAAGAGGTCTGGTTGCTCAAAAATGGTTCACTTACATGATTGGAAACTGGTGCTGGTCACTGGCTGGGACCATTGAGGGTCTTAGTCGTCTTCTATATTGTCCTTTCCTCATGGCTGCTTGAGCTTCCTGACAGATGGTGGCGTGTTCCAAAGGAAAAGGGTCAGTGGAAGCTGCCAGTTCTTTTAAGACAGAAATTCAAAAG
>NW_006994771.1:0-1015 GCF_000164805.1 Carlito syrichta
AACTTGGCTGAGAGCAAGCAGAAACAACCAACAGAAGACTAGAAGCTCATGAATGTCTGATTTGAAAGAATGTATACTTAATATGATTAAAGATCCAAAAGAAGAAATTAAAGTCCATGAAAAGAGGAGACTCTAAAAACACAAATAAAATTTCTAGAAATATACATATATGAGTGTGTATGTATACACATACACACACACACACACACCCCTATATAATGACACAAAAATAATTGGATTTTAGCTCTCTCAAATAAAAATATGTAAGATGTAGTAGAATATCACTTAGGACAAGAATAGAAATCATGAATAATTTTAGACTTTCTATTAGTCTGCTTTTTAGGCTTTTAAAAATTCTGCTTCTTACTACTAATTTGGAACCTATGCATCTTCTTTCCCTTTTAAACTAAGGTGGAGATAGCCCTGGTCCTTGAGCCTGTTGCTCTCTGGACCTGTGGTGGGACTGGCAGCCCTGACGGTCTCTGATTGCTTTTGGGGTGCTTCCCATTTCTTGAAAGATAGTGCACATTCAGTCAAATAGATCTATATTCTTATCCTATAAAATTCACTAAGTTTGATAGCTTTCTTTTTTTTCTGTTCTGTTTCTCTGCTTCCTGTAGTCCCATCTGATTTCTCCTGGTATAATCCAATCTCTAGTACTAATTTCTCCTGAGAAGGCTGATTAGGTCCCTGGTTCATACTCACACTAACCACCTTATCAAATGATTGTTCAGCCATACCCTTAATGTTTTCTTCAGGAAGAGCTTTCTCCTTTTTTGGAATATCAATAGGCAGAGACTTTCCCAAATCTTCACGATGTGGTAACTTCATGCTGAACAATTTCTTCATCAATTTAGCTCTCTATCATAAGCAGTCAGGAGAAAATCAAGGTGCTTCTTTAATGTGTTGCTTAGAAATCTCAACTAAATACTCAATTTCAAGTTCTATCTTCTGAAAAACACTAGAATAGAATTCAGTCAAGATTTTTGTCACTTTATCACAAGGATTTCTTTTC
>NW_006994772.1:0-1551 GCF_000164805.1 Carlito syrichta
GCAGAGTCAGGCAGAGGAGGAATTCTTTCCTGATGATGTCAGTATAATCCAAGGGGCCATTTTGATGGCAATTATGCTTCCAGGCTCTTTGTTCTTCTTTTGCTCCACAGTTGAATCCTGCAACTGCTTATTTTCATGGAAGAACATTCTATGGAGATGTAAGCAGCTGCTGATCCTTGTTCAGCAGCTTCACAATCTCAAGGCTTTAGGTTGGCATCTCTGTGTTTGCAACTTTGCTGGCTGCTGTAGCCGCGTCCATCTTCCTGTTTAACGCAGGACACAGGAAAGAAAGCAGGACAGGGAAGGCTGTGATGCTAGCTGCATCAGGAAAGTAAAAACTTAGAACGGAACTTCCTTGTGCTCTTTACACGAAAAATGTGGAGAAAAATGCGTGTTTTTCTCCCAGGGAGACACCGCATCTGACATCTTGTGTAATGAACTTTTTATGATCATTGTGAGTTCAATGGAGAATGTGTGAGGACCACAGTCAGAGGAGAGGGTGAAAAAAATCATTGCGGCATTATGTATACCTCACAGTTAACAGCAGCGAAAGTCTGTGCTAGTCATTAGCTGTGTGCTTTCAAATCCATTCCCTGTCCTTCCTGCCCTGCTCTGTACCGCGAAGGGCTTACTTCTGAAAACCACCTTTCTCAGACTCTCTTGACAACCAGTCTCAGGGAGGGTCTGCTGGTGAAGGCACTGAAGGGTGACTGAAAGGCAAGGGCTGCCAGAGAAGAGCGAAGCTAGGATGTTTATCCTCTCTTGGTTCCAGGTGACCTCTGAGGCAATGACGTTGTTCCTTCCAGGTTTCTTTCCAAGGTCCCAGCTCTTAATCTTCCCTCATGGTCTCAGCTCACTCTGGGAAGCCTCCAGAGTGTTTGTTTCTTCAGGCAGCCCCCACTCCCCTTCTTTGGTCCCTCCAGCCTTAGGGTTGGTTCTGGCTCCCTGTGTTGGTACCAACCAGGTGTCCTCACCATGTGCCGTTTGGCTTTGTAGCTCTCCCAGTGCCTTTGTAACTACGTCCCGATATTAAATCCTCCCTACAGACTCCCTGACATGGCTTTATTTTTCTGACTGGACCCTGACCAATGTATTTACCACGGTTAATATCAGGGTTTAGTGCCAAGAAAAAGTACACTTTGGCTTATGGTTTACAAAATTATTTTCATGGAAGAACATTCTATGGAGATGTAAGCAACTGCTGATCCTTCTTGTTCAGCAGCTTCACAATCTCAAGGCTTTAGGTTGGCATCTCTGTGTTTGCAAGCTGGCTGCTGTAGCCGTGTCCATCTTCCTGTTTAACACAGGAGGCAGGGAAGAAAGCATGACAGGGAAGGCTGTGATGCTAGCTGCATCAGGAAAGTAAAAACTTGGTAGCAGATTCTTCCTTAGATCTCTGTGGCAAAAACTGAATCACAAGGTCATCTGTAACTACAGAGCGAGTTGGGGATATGGAGAAAGGCGTGTCAGGGTGGAAGCAGGAACAGGAAGCCCCTGCAGGAAGCAGACTAGATGCTTCTTCCCTAGACTTTATTTTGTTCCAAGATTTAG
>NW_006994773.1:0-1033 GCF_000164805.1 Carlito syrichta
CCCCAAATTGCCTTTGCCTATTAGTAGGGAAGGTGGTTTACAAGTTGTTTTGAGAAGGCTGCCTCCCCAAATCATGACCTTCCCTAACTGCCAATGCCTGGATTGTCTTAGCATGGTATAAAGCTCTCCATTCCCCATTGAAGATTAGACCCAAAAAGCAAGGACTTGGGAGAGGAAATATTTGGGCTAGTATTCACACAAGGTATGATGAACTGAATCAGAATTATTTCTGAGAGCAGAACGAGACGAGAGCAAAGGCCTAAGGTCACCAAAGGTATCTAGAGAGGACACCATGGAGCAAGGAAGTAAGGAAGACAGAGGGTGAAAAGGCAGTTGGAGGCACAAAATTATAATAGCAACAGCTAATATGTAGATTCTGCACTGTTAGTATTCATGCATTATATAAAGTATATGGAGTTTGAGAAGAGGATCTGAAGTTATCATTGTAACACCGTGTATGCTAGTAATTAAAAACAAAAAAAAGAAAGATTTATAACCCATTTCTTTAAGTTAGCCATTAAAAAGCACTTGCAACTGGGTTCTTTAATAATTTTGCGCCAGTAAATCTGTTGCTTTGGGCTATCCATCACCAACATCCTGCAGACGGTACAGAATTATTAACCATGTGGACTGAAACATGAAAAAATAGCCAAAGAAGATTGTTTCACCAACACTAATAAATCACTTAAATTGAAATTAAAACAGCTTTGGGATAAATAATGGCTGCCAAAACCATTATTTAAGCCCACAATTGGAAGTAGATTTGATCCATAATTTCTACAAACAACTGAAATCTTATTTTCCTTTGAGGTAGTTAACACTTTGGAAGACCACATGATACTATTAATAATTAATACCCAAATTTGTTGTATGTGTGTGTGTGTGTGTGTGTACATCTATATCTACATCTCATATATACAAGGGGGGGGAGGAGACCCCTAAAAAACTGAAGTCAGTTTTTGGAGGACAGGTTCCTTGTAGTACAGGCTTCCCCCACCAGGTAAGTGTTCTAGGAACCCATTGGCATCAGTGT
>NW_006994774.1:0-915 GCF_000164805.1 Carlito syrichta
CCTTAGTCATAATTGCCCAAACTTGGAAGCAGCCTAGAAGTCATTCAGTAAGTGCATGAATACATATATTTATCATCAGATAAATAAACACTGACAATACAATGTTATTCAGTTCTAAAAAGACACGAGGTGTGAAAAGACACAGAGGAAGCTTACAAGCATAATCCCAAAAGGTAACACACTGTATGAACAAACATTTCTGACTCCAATGCTATAACATTCTGGAAAAGACAGGACTATGGAGGCAGTGAAAAGATCTACGGTCGCCAGGGCGTAGGAGGGGGCGCTGTTTAGGGCAGTGACTCCGCTCTGTGTGATTTGGAGTTGGTGGGTCCATGCCAGTCTACACTTGTTCACACCGTGAAACGTGCGATGGCAAGACTGAGTGCGTATGCAGTCTATGGGCGCTGGGCCACCATGCGGTGTCAACGCAGGCTCACCTGAGGTGACAAATGTGCCACTCTGATGGGGGACGATGACAAGGGGAGAGGCTGTGCCTGTGTCAGGCTGGGGTCCATGGAAAATCTCTGTACCTCCTGCTCTGTGTTGTTGTGAAACTAAAACTGCCCTCAAAAAATAAAATCTGTGTAAAAATTCTACTCGTTGCTCTACATTGTTCCTGAGCCCCAGGTCGGCGGCCGTGTGATCACTGCACCCTTTTTGCCCCTTCTTTACTCTAAAGCAGGCATGTCCAACCTTCAGTCCACGCTCTACACGTAACCCAGGACAGCTAGGAATGCAGTCCCTCAAAATATTTTAGCATCAGGTTTTTTAGCATTTATTTTCTTTATGCCCCTATGTGTAGTTTCGTTTTAGATGTTCGCAATCATGCCTTGTTCGTGATGTCACTTTTTGGCAGCACACACAATTGTGAGCAGGTGTTTTTAGTTAGGAAGCACACGGGGAGCAAAGTTC
>NW_006994775.1:0-905 GCF_000164805.1 Carlito syrichta
ATAAATACTGTTGAAATAAATAAATAAATAAATAAATAAATAAATAAATAAATAAATACTTGCTTGCAACATACACAGCAACTCTCTCTTCTACGCAAATGCCATTGAAGGAATATCACAAAGACCTATTTTCAGTGTTCACTGAGCAAAACAGAAAGTTTTACAATTTAAATTTTCAGAGCAGTCTCACAGTTTAGAGGAGGCCTTTATTTTAAATACTGGGAAGTCCAGGTTGCACATTAGCTAGAACTATAAGCCAACTATCTTAAAACAGAACACAACACTTGCAACATGGGCAGTGCTGGATTCCACTTTGGTGTGGTGACACAATGAAACCATTTATTTTTATGACATTTATCATTAGACTTTTTAAAAAATAAAATACTACCATAATTTCCAAATGGTTGAAAACTCTCCAATCTAGCCTTCTTTCAGAGTTACAAAAAATCTAAAATAGTTAGATTTTCATACTTTGCCTAAATGTCCAGAACAAGTATATATTTCCCAAGTTCTATAATATAATGAGAATTTCTTTTTAAAGAGACAAAGTCTCACTCTGTTGCCCAGGTTGGAGTGCAGTGGTATGATCATAGCTCACGGCAGCCTCAAACTCAGGGGTTCAAGTGATCCTCCTGCCTCATCCTCTCAAGTATACCTGGGACTATAGGTATGCACCACTAAGCCCAGCACATTTTTTTATTTTTGGTAGAGATAGGGTCTCAAACTCCTGGCCTCAAGTGATTCTCCCACCTTGAACCTCTCAAAGTGCAAAGGATTACAGGTGTGAGCCACATGCCCAGTCATAATGAGGATTTACAATGACAGGTCAATGTGGATCGGAACTGAATAAAAGGAGAAAGTGCATGATTATCAATTTAAAATGCACACTTTTTTTTTTTGCATTG
>NW_006994776.1:0-1092 GCF_000164805.1 Carlito syrichta
GCATCCTTTTGTGTTCATTATTATTTACTTGACTACAATGGATATTCAGGTTTTAACTGGATTTTGGCAAATTATGAATCATGCTGCTATACATATTTTTTTTTTTTTTTGAGTGGAAGTCTCACTCTGTCACCCAGACTGGAGTGCAGTGGCCGCTTCCGGCCACCGCAGCCTCGACCTGCTGGACTCTGGCGATCCTTCCGCCTCAGCCTTCCAGGTAGCCGGAATTACAGGCATGCGCTACCACGCCCGGCTGATTGCTATACATATTTTTATATTTATCCTTGGTAAACCATTTCACCAAACAAATTATACATTTCTGTTGGGTATATACTAAGAAGTAGAATTGCAGGTCATGAAGTATTCATTTTTCATATTTTTTGGTGTCCATTTTGTGTTTTGAATTTATAAAGCTTAAATGAAATAAGTGGATTCTTTAGCCTTATGATTGTTTTAAGTCTTATCATAAGGACAGATCTTGAAATATAGTATTTATTATTACCTAATAAAAAGGCAGATCTAACTTCTAGATATAGAGCTACATGAGGGTCATTCTATAATTAAACCTAATTTTGAAATGTCAAAGTAATGAGAATAGTCATTTATTCTTAGAATATAATTTTTGCAAGTTAAGAGAAAGTTATCTGCTCATTCATAGTGATTATCTAATCACTTTCATAGTTAGGTCAGATTCAGATTGTATCTTTGGAGGAAGTTCTGTGATGTCCTACTTAAAACAAGCATGCTTGTAAGACAGATACAGTGAAAAGTAATTCTAATTACAAGTGGGGACTTTTACATTACCTCTTGATATATTTAAATATAGGGTCACTTCATGAATTAAAATATTACTCATTTATACAAATTTTATGCATATTAATTTTTATCTAGAAAAAATTGATGAATAAGTAACTGACCTTCTCTGAAACTGGTATGACTAGAAAAGCAAATCTTGATTCAAAATAAAATATTCTAACCTCCTGAGTAAATTAAGAATTTATTTTGCCACAAATACATATCTAAATATATCATTATTATTTGATGAAACAAGATAAATAACATTATTAAAATGTTTGGAACAAAATATGACAA
>NW_006994777.1:0-857 GCF_000164805.1 Carlito syrichta
ACCCTCTGCATTCTCCTTTGCAGAGGGTCTCATAGACCAGGCTGCCCCATCACCATCTTGGTGGAAGTCTGACTTTTCTTAATTTTTTTTATGTTCTGCAGACTAAATAATCTCAATTGATCTATTTTCAAGTTCACTGATTCTTTTTTCTGCCTGCTTAGATATGCTCTTAAACACTTCTAGTACTTATACTTTATTATTCCAGAATTCTGTCTTGTTCTTCTTCTATAATTTCCATTTATTAATTAATATTCTCTTTGGTGAGATACAATTCACAGGATTTTCTTTAGCTCTTTGAACATATTTTAAATTGCTGATTTAAAGTTTTAGTCTAGTAAGTTCGATATCTGGACTTCCTAAGGATCATGTTCTATTTATTATTTTTTCCTTTATATTGGCCACATGTTTTTGTTTCTTTGCATGAGTCATCTTTTTCCCTTATTGTTGAAAACTGAACATGCTATATTACATAATATGGCAATTCTGAAAATCAGATTCTTTTTCCTCCTAAGGGTTTACACCAGCTGCTGCATACTGTAATTGTCATTTGTTTAGTCACTTTTCTGAACTAATTCTGTGCAGTGTGTATTCTTTACTGTGTTCTGTCACTGAAGTCTCTACTTATTTTAGTTGTCATTTAATTATTATATAGATGTGCCTTTAAACACCTGAGACCAATAAATTTCCCAGTCTTTGTTGAAGGATTCTGAAAATATTGGCACATGCCTTTGAATTCAACCAAGTAGTTTAAAACTCTAGCTTAGCTTTCACTTTCTGCTTGCACAGAGCTTCAAGTCAGCCAGAAGTGAGAACTTAGGGCCTTCTCAAGTCTCTTTTTGAGCATGTGCATAGCCCTA
>NW_006994778.1:0-1055 GCF_000164805.1 Carlito syrichta
AGATTATGCAGCTTCCAGACCAACTTTACTGGAGACAGTTAAAAAGGTACTAAACACAGAGAAAAAAAACAGAATGACCTTGCACTTCCCAAGACAACAGCAGAACACAGAATCAACAAAGAATACATTGTAACAGCAAACTTGGAAAAACAAGAACTCAAATCACTCTACAAAAAAGATACCTGCACACATATGTTTATCACAGCATTTTTCACAATAGAAAGAACATGGAATCAACCATGCTGCCCAGCAAAAGAGGACTGGATAAAAAAACATGTGGTACATATACACAATGGAATATTATGCAGCCATAAAGAACAAAATCATGAACTTCGAAGCAACCTGGATGGACTTAGAATCTATAATACTGAGTATTCTTTCACAGAAACAAAGAACTTAGTATCACATGTTCTCACTTATAAGTGAACCTTGAACAACTCTTGTAATACTATAAGAAAAGGATTGACAGTAGCAGGAAACTGGGAGGAGGGGGAATAGAGGGGCGGGGAGGTGAGATTGGCAGTAGTGAGAATCTGCCTGGGGATGGGGAGGCACACCTCATCAACAAGGGTACCTGAATAATGACTATTTGTATACCTAACCCTGAATTGTATCCCACAATTTTAAAATAGAAAATTTGAAAGTTAAACAAAGAAAATAAAAACCACACATCAACCCAAAAGCTAAAAAACCCCAAATGAACAAAGAAATAACTTTATATGAACCTCATGATGGAGATAAACAATCACATTTCAATAATCAGCCTGAATGTGAATGGACTAAATGCATCACAGAGAAGACACAGAACGTCAAACTGTATAAAAAATCATGATCCAATAATTTGCAGCATCCAAGAAACTCACTTCACCACAAGGGGCGCACACAGACTCAATGTTAGAAGATGGAAAATGAGTTTCCAGGCAAATAGATCACAAAAGAAGGCAGGAGTCATGATCTTAATGTCAGATAAAGCAACCATTAAGTTATAAAAATTTTTAAAAGATATGAAAGTCTACTTTTTTTTCTCTTTTAATTTTTATTTTGAAATTGTGGGG
>NW_006994779.1:0-821 GCF_000164805.1 Carlito syrichta
AAATCTTGACTAAAGCTGTCCCTACCACCCATATTACATCTGGACAGAGGTCAGCCATTCAGTAGGCTGAATATTAGCCATTCAACCAACATCTTCAGAAAAGCCAGATCTATTTTCTCCAAAATCATTTTTTTAATGACAAAAAATGAAGTTCTGACAGGCTCCTTGAATAGTAGCATATCCACATCCCCATTGTGATAATTAGAAGGAAAAGTTCAAGAATGTCCTGAAGGCCACTGTTCACATACCATATGACATGCCAGAATGTGATAATCATCTCAGAATTAGCACTAATTCTTCATATGTTTCTGAGCACATCAAATATTAAAATACAATTATTATAAGTTTTGGAATTAACTTTCTTTTTAACTGGGTCAAGGAACCAACTAATAAAGGAAAGTTAAATGTTGGTCTTGAAGGGTCAATTGGTCTTTCCTAAATTGGGGCAGGAGTGGGTGATTAATTAACGTGAAAAAAACTCTGAAACCAGAGTCCTGGATTCAAATCTCAAACACTCTCCTGGGCAAATCACTTCTGTGAATCTCTTCTGTAAAATAGACATCATAAGAATGACCTCCATCACTGGGCTGTTGTAAGCACATAAAACAGTTAATATATATAAAGCATATGGCACCCAATAGGTCACCAATGAATGCTGGTTTACTTCCCACTGGAAAGCAGCTCAAAAAAAGCTTTTGATGTGATGGATGTGTTTTACGAGAACATAAAACCTGGACTTGCACTCCCCATTTAATTAGGGGGGAAAAGTAATATGTTCCTGTGGCAGATATTCAAGTATATGACATGAAATATTATGATGG
>NW_006994780.1:0-740 GCF_000164805.1 Carlito syrichta
ACTCACCTCAGCCTCCCAAAGGCGCGGGATTACAGGCTGAGCCACCGAGCCCGCCTTATTTTAGTATCTTATTGCTGCTATAACAAGGTACCACAAGTGGGTGGCTTAAAACAACAGAAATTTATTCTCTCACAATTCTGGAGGCTGGAAGTCCAAATACAAGGAGCAAGCAGGACCATGCTCCCTCCATAGCCTCCTCTCTCAGAAAGGATCGTTCCTCACCTCTTTCAATTTCTCCCAGGAGTACCTTGGCATGTAACAGTATCACTCCAATCTCTGCCTCTGTTATAACATGGTAAATCTCACTCTGTCTGAGCTCTCACCAGAATTACCTTTAACATCCATCAACAGTCTCTTCCAGGAAATCTAAGTTTATTGTAACACATGCTTCTAAATTCTTTGCAATTGTGGGTATTGGTAGCCTGAAATATGTAGCATAGGCCACCATGCTGAAAACTCAGGCAAAGAGTTCTATGCTGCAGTCCTGAGACAGAATTACTTCTTCTCTAGAAACCTCTCTCTCTCACTCTCAGTTTTTTAGGCCTTCAACTGACTGGATGAGGCCCACTCACATTATTGAGGGGAATTTTCTTAACGTCTGCTAACTATAGATGTCAATTATATTTACAGAATAGTTTCATGGCAACATCTAGACTAGTATTTGGCCAAACAACTAAGCGCCATAGCCTAGCCAAGTTGCCAATTAAGACTAACCATTACTTAGGATTAAGGTGACTCTG
>NW_006994781.1:0-892 GCF_000164805.1 Carlito syrichta
AAAAAAAAAAATATGTTATGCTTGTTCAGTTTATTTACCTTGTTAATAAATAAGTTAGGTGATTCTATTCATAATAATCATTACTATTCACTGAATATTAGGTGGCATTTATAACATATACATATATACATGAATACAAACACATATATGTAATATAACCCCCATTAAAATGGGCATTATGATCCATCTTTAAAGATAAGGAAACAGAAGGCATCTTTCTCAAGATCGTATAACCAGTATGTGACAGAGCTAAAATTCCAACTCAGTTCCATCTGGCTCCAAATTCCACACTTTCCTACCCTACCATACAGCCTTGCAAAGGAGCATTCGATATTTTTCTGTTACATATCATCTCCCAACTGTCAGTACATCCTTGTAAAGTGGAAGGTCAAAAGTCATTGTGTGGCCTCTTCAAGATTCACTTCCTTAATTACTGAGCTCAACCAACTCTAGCTGCACTCAGCAACACCACATAGCCTAGGTGTGTAGTAGACTATGCCATGTAGGTATGTGTAACTACACTCTGTTGTGATCTCATGAGGATGAAGTTGCCTAATGTTGCAGTTCTCAGAATATATCCCTGTTAAGCGATACTTTACTGTATTTCCATTTGGGGGCTTTATTTTCCTAATTTTTTCTAATAAATAAATATTTCTAATTAAAGCATAATTCTCGATAGAGAAGAATGCACAAATCCTATGTGTACAACTTGGTGAAAAATGACAGTGTGAACTCACCCATGTAATAATCTTCTTGATAGAAAGCATTGGCAGCACTCCAGCGTTCCCTCATCCTCTTTCCAATCATTCCTCTTTATCTCCTCCCCCAAAGAAATCATTATCTTGGCTTCTAACAACACAGATTAGTTTTTAATCTATATATATATATATAT
>NW_006994782.1:0-651 GCF_000164805.1 Carlito syrichta
AGTGAGTTCTGGGGTCCTATGTGAGCTGAGACACTCTGCACAATTTCTTGAGGGAGGTCTGGAGACTTGTGTGTGCTGGACTCTGTGCCCAATGTCCTGATGGAGCTGTAGTGCCTAGTGTAACCTGTGACTATGTGTCCAGTGTCCTGAGGGAGCTCTGTAGTCCTGCGAGAGTGTTGACTCTGTTTCCAGTGGCTTGAGGGAAGTCTGAGGTTCTGTATGACCAGAGAATCTCTGTTCATGTATCCTGAGAGATCTCTGAGAAAGTGTTGAGATTCTATGGGAGCTAGGACCCTGTGTTCAATATGCCAATGGAGTCCTTGGTGGGCTGATAATCTGTGTCTAGTGTCCTGAGAAAGTTCTGTGGCCTTGTTTGAGCTGGGAGCGCTGCGATCCTATGGGAACCAGTCTCTGAGACATCTGTCACACATGAGGGCCTCTCATTGGGATACTAAATATGGAGAAGGCCCTGTAAGAAGGAAACCTATCACAGAGAAGGGTCAGTCACTCGGTCAACCATTATGGAGGAAGGCCAGTCATTGTGTACCTATTAAAGAGAAAGCAGTCACAGAGGCAAACATAATGAAGGAAAAGCAGTAATTTGGACACCCATTATAAGGGAGGCCCAGTTATTGTGACAACCATCAAAGA
>NW_006994783.1:0-3566 GCF_000164805.1 Carlito syrichta
TGAGCCCTTCGATATTACCAAGCATTCTGCTAGGCACTTGGCAAGTACATTCTGTGTCTCTCCAGTATTCTAAGAGTTAGATATTATTTTAATCCTCATTTTCAAATTAAGAAACTGAGACTCAGAGAGAGGTGAGGTAACTTGTCCAAAGTTATATAGCTAATGAGAACTTGAATCCAAGCCTGCCTAATTCTAAAGTCCATGCTTTTAATTACTATGCAGTTCTACCAGAAATACCACTTCTTTTGGATTTATGGACATAACAATTGCTTGTATGTCATCTTATGTTAATTTCATCCTGTACTCCCACAGCAACTGGCAGGTAAGGCATTGTAACTTACTTTCCTCTTTAGCCCAGACTTCGCTGACCTCCTCTGTTCTGAGGCACGGTATGAATAAGACAGCAAGTCAGAGACAGAGAGAGAGAGAGCGAGAGAGAGAGAGAGAGAGAGAGAGAGAGAGAGAGGAAGAGGAAGAGGTATTTCCACATGTGTAGGAGCCTTGCAACATGTAGAGAGGTGATGCATAGATGATCCACTGTTGTTTCCATGCAGGTGAATAATCCAGATTGACCTTTGAGAATGTACTGTGTCCTGTATTTCCCTAGTCTGCAAATAAAACAATTTCTTTATGGCCTCAGAATTATCTGGGTTTACTAAATGCATATTTGTATTTTACAGATGATACCACAGGGATACATTCAGTTTATACTGTGTACCAAGGGCATGAGATCATGTTTCATGTTCCTACCATGTTGCCATATTCCAAAGAGAACAAGCAGTGGGTACGTGTGAACACAGGCTCTTTGAGAACACGCAGAGCATCCAATAGTGTCCTAATGTAGAGAGAGTACCATTACAATTCCAGAGTCAGAGGGTGTATACACTAGCATAGGAGCTGAACTCCAGCTACCAATTTAGGGATGCTGTCAACAGTCTGTATATTGAACTTTCAACAAACCTTAGGAAGAGCTATTCTCACTGATGCTGTCACCCTTAAAGGATCAGAGGTAATAGAGTACATGCATGTATATGTGTGAGTATGGATTTATAGACTTTTGAGAGACTGTTCTTGTAAATGTTACCTTTTCCTATGACTTCTCTCAATGTGCTTTGTGTCTTGTCAGAATGAGATGATCTGAGACATAACATAGGTAGATGCTGAGTGGTAGTTGGCAAGTGTTCTTTTTCAGGTTGATGCAGGAGGTTAATGTTGCACGTCTGCATGGGCTATGCCAGGTTGGAGAAAGCCTCCCTCTAAGACACTCCTCACCCACCTCAGAGGTTGGCCATTTTCAGGAGAAAATTTTCTAACTGTTGGAATTTAGACACAGAAAGACACGTGCTGCTGGTGTCTGCAGGATTCGGGGTGGGGTTTCCATTTAACTTTTTATGAGATTCTTATTTCTTTTTTACACACTGAGGACATCTTTATGAATAAATACCACTAACACGAATGAACAGTTGTTCAACAGAGATATGGGAGAGACAGTATGTGGTAGGGCCAAAGGCATTTTTTCTCTCAACACTTATAAATCTTATTTCAGTAAGAGGGAAAGACACTCAGCAGATTAGGGACTAGGATGTGGTATTACTGCCATTGGATATGAAGGTACTTTGGGGTTGTGAGAAAGAGGGGTGGAAATAGCTAGTTCTGTGTGATGGTTGGGGCCTGGAATAAGGAGTTGGTGGATTGTCTTATAGGCTTTGGACAGTCACTGGAGGTTTTAAGCCTGTCCTGGCTTCAGAAGGATAACTCTGGTAAAGGACAGGTTGAAGCAGGAAATGCTTAGGCCCAAGAGAACTGCCTAAGTGACTGAGAATTACTCTCTACAAGGAATCTTCATTTGTGTGGTTGAGGATAGCAATATTATTGTTACTAGACTGCACCTCATAGTATCAGAAGCTCTTAAACTCTTGGGAACATGTGGAGAAGAGAGACCAAGCTGGACTTTCCAGTCATCATGAATTTTATTGACCTCTTACATTTCAACAATAACATCAAAAAGCTTTCATGGAAATATTGTACAAACCTCCCCAACTCCAATCTTTTCAGCCCTGTATGTTCACCAAAATTTTCCATGTCCTGTGACAGATGGGCCATTTAGCCAGAGAGACAAGAGGAATAGATGTGCCCAACTCAAAAGTCTTTCTCATCAGAAGGTTCAGTAAAGATCTTATCTTTGAGGGGAGGTTGTTAGCAGATTAAGGCATAATAGCACATACTGGGAGCACTGAGTATTCCCAGATGGACCCTTGTTTTTACTACCATCTTGGCTGGCTCCATGGGTAGTATGGGTTCTTCAATTGCCCAGCATCAATAGATATGTGAAAAGTCAAAATTATAAAACTTGTATCTCTCACTAGGGAGATAATACAGTTAGGAAGAGGCAAAGAAATGCAGAATGATAGCGAACAATCCCAGTGCTTAACCAAGAGAGCAGAGGAGGCCTACTGTGACCTCTTTCTGTCCCTGCTCTGGTCTTGTGGGGCCTAAGATAACAATCAAAAAGTTAGAGGCCATGATTGGATGCAGTGGCTTACACCTGTAATCCCAGCACGTTGAAAGGCTGAGGCAGGAGAATTGTTCGAGCCTAGGAGTTTGAGACCAGTCTGGACAACATTGCAAGAACTCATCTCTACAAGAAAATAAAAAAAATTAGCTGAGCTTGGTGGCATATGCCTGTAGTCCCAGCTACTCAGGAGGCTGAGGCAGAAGAATTGCCTGAGACCAAGAAGTTGAGGCTGCGGTGAGCCATGATCATGCCACTGCACTCCAGCCTGGGCAACAGAGTGAGACCCTACTCAAAACAAACAAACAAACAAACAAATAAATAAATAGAATATGAATATCTTAGCCTGGCTCATAGGCTACTGGTTGCTTTTTGACCTCTTGACATCTAGAACACTAGCGGAACAGTCTGAGCTACATCTTGAATATGACTGAAAGAAGCAAGCTTTCATAAAGATTTTTTAGGTTCTGATATTATAATAACTTCTTCATCTCCCTCCCTCCGCCATCGTCATCCTAAACCATGATGGGGGCAGAGGAAGGGTGTTGATGTTTCCTTTCCAGGGCCTCATCTTCTTCCTAATATCCTGTAAAGTCTATCACCGCCACTGTCTAGTCTCCAAGCACTCCAAACCCCAGGCAGCATTTAGTACTGCATGAAAGCCCAGGCTCTGCCATCAGCCAGACCCAGGCCAGAGGAACCAGCTCTGTGATCCTAGGCACATTAAGTGCACTGCTATGCTCTGGGGCTTGGTTGTTGGTCCTCTTCTCTTTATCTATACTCATTCATTCCCTTGATGATCTCATCCAATCTTGTGATTTTTAAATAGCTTGTATATGCTAGCCGCCCTCCAGTTTACATCTTTAGTGGGACTTCCCTCCAGAACTCGATGCAGTATACAGACTCCTTCTTAACCCCTCCACTGGTCTAGATGCCTCAAACCTCATATGTCTAAAACTGAACTCTCACTATCTCTTCCAGTCCTGTTCCTCTGTAGTTCTTCTTATCTCAGTTGATGTCTTTTAGGTTCTTCCTGTTTCATGGGCAAAATAGC